>NC_142935.1:46617573-46632573 GCF_046866305.1 Octopus bimaculoides | reverse complement strand
ATATATATATATATATATATATATATATATATATATATATATATATATATATATATATATATATATATACATATACATATGTGTGGGTGTTCGTGAGTGCGTGTATTTGTGTGTGTGTGTGTGTGTGTTGTGTGTATCAAAATTATAAAAATCGTACTCCCACCTTAGTCAATAACAAACTACAAACTTGTAAATGTAAGAGCAGTCTACTTATAACCAAAGTGATTTAGAAAAATGTCTGCACTTCTAACACAGACCGATACACTATGCCCCACAACACAAAACAATGCTAAATAGGAAAACTTTTGTAGACAACACATTCATATTACGTAGAACTTTCGTAAAACGCTGTAACAAACTCTTAGATAACATATACACGTAACTAACAAAGCAAACGCGTAACTGATGATGTATAAATCTAAAAAGAAATTCCGGCTGTAAAGTTTACGCAAATAACATTCGCTGTCTACAAAAGAGGCAATTACACTATACTCCACGTCATCTGAAGATGAAGCTATTATTGTCTTGATACGTTATTGTTCCCAAAGATCTGCAAGAAACTGATACGATAATATGAAAATAATGAAAAATTAAAACTAGAACATCGCTGTGTTTTCAAAATCTGAAAGTAAAGCGCCTCGCCATTTACGTGTATTAACGCGTGTGTGCGTGCGTGCGTACGTGCGTGCGTGCGTGCGTGCGTGCGTGCGTGTGTGTGTGTGTGTGTGTGTGTGTGTGTGTGTGTGTGTGTGTGTGTGTGTGTGTGTGTGTGTGTGTGTGTGTGTGTGTGTGTGTGTGTGTGTGTGTGTGTCTGTGTCTGTGTGAAAAATCCACACACATGAACTTCGTTGAAACAAAGTACTTTTGCTGATTGTTGAATATACATGTACGGTCTGGGAATATTCGTTGAAAACAGAATTCGCTGAGCTGTGTTGGACTATGAAAATAGAAATATTTTGAACTTCAGTCTTGGATATACATTTATCGTCTTATAAAAGTCAGGCAACCTGAAAAGAAAGTGAAATTATCTTTGATTTAAAAGTTTATTTTCTTTTATCGTTTGAAGTCGACAGTAATTACAATGAATATTTCTTTGAATATGCTTTTTCTGCAAATATGACGTTCGAATAATTTGCCTTTCGAGCATGCATTTTACTTCCAATTAGCCGTACTTGTTTTCGATTACTGTGTCGCATGCAATATATATGCATTTGAAGGCGGTGAGCTGGCTGTAATGTTAGCAGGCCGGGCGAAATGCTTAGCGGTATTTCGTATGTTTTTTCCCTTCTTAGTTCAAATTCCGCTAAGGTCGACTTTGCCTTTCACCCTTTCGGGGTCGATAAATTAAGTAATTAAGCACCAGATGCGTACTGTAGTCGATATAATCGACTGGTCTCCTCCCCAAAAATTTCGGGCCTTGTGCCTAGAGTAGAAACAATATATATGTATTTGACTCTGTGAGAAAAAGAGAGAGAAATAAAGGGAGGGGGTTACGTAGAGGCCAAGTGCATGTAGTCAGACACGGAGTTTCACGATGACAAACGAGGTTCATAACGATGTTGGCCCATTCATGTTTTATGCAAGAACAATTCTATACGTTGATGGTAATGGCAAAGGTGCGCTGTCTCACATAAACGCAACCGAAAAGCTCACATGCAAAATTCATGTAAGAATATTCATAGTTTATGTTTACAATTACACATGTTTATGAGCCCGCGCAGACAGACACTAATACACGCGCGCGCGTTGCATACATGCACACGCGCGAACACGTACACAAATGCATACATATAAATATACATTCACACAACCACACTCACACAGACACTTCTATGTCGTATGTATACAGTGCATAATAATGAATGATTCTGTGAACATAGGCATCTGTGCGTGTGTATGTATGTGTGCGTGTGTTAAAAAAATGAGAAATTCTAACTATAATAAGCAATGTCCTTGTGTATATGTTTTAAATGTGATTGTGAGCTTTCCAACCATATAATGAGAGACAGGCAGATCGCAATAATGTCCCTTTTACTACCCATTAATACCAATTAACAGTCTCGTTCTGTTTGAATAAAGCTTATTGGTAACGCTGTCTTTACATATGTCGTTGTGAATCACAACCATTGAACATCATCTCGCACAGAATCCTTCTATGAACAGTTAGCCTTATGTTCTTCTTTCTATATAATTTACATCTAACTGCGTATTAATTCATACAATAAAATGCAAGCTAAGTTATTACAGTATATGGGTGAACAAATAAAACAAGCGTTAGACCAAAACGAAAATAGATGTTTCAAAATTAAGCCCATAGCCAACAATATTGAATAGAATGGTTCGTCGATTACATTGATATTTGTATAGCCTCAAACATCATCTTATCAAACCTAAAATAATTGAAAGACAAAGTCCATCAGAGTAAAATTTGAACTCAGAAAGTAACAACCCGGAAGATAAATAATAATTCGGCGGAATTCTGCTTTACCCACGGCATATATCCCCACATAACTGTTTTCTTTTTTTTTTATTTTCAGAAAAAATTTTTGGCGAATTTGTGTTCTCCATACGAGAAACCATATGGCTATGCAACATGAAAAAAAAATAAATAAATAAATTGTGTGATTTAAGGGGCATTTAACTGTTATTTTTAGCCCAGCTGACGATCAGATATTACCGTCCTCGTTTGTTTGTCACTTTGGTGTATTGATGTTATATTCAATCTTTCTCCCCATAAAAAAAAAACATTTAATCAGCTATTGCTGGGATTTAGCCAAAAATTCGAACTGTCCGACTGTGGTTTAAAAAGAAAAAGCTCGAAAATGTCTTTTTTTAATTTTCAAAAAATTTCGGAAATTAAAACGAAAATTTTTTTGCATAGCCGTATGAATTTTCTGAAAATTCTAAAGAATAAAAAGGAGTTATGAAAGGTTGTATGTCGTGCACAAAGCGGAATTCTGCCAATAATTCTTTCTAATTTTGGCACAAAGCCAGCAATTTTCAGGCAAGAGGAAGTCGATTACAACGACCCCAATCATTGACTAGTGTTTAAGTTATCGGTGCCGTAGGACTGAAAGTGAAAGCCAACTTTGGTATCATTCGGACTCAGACCGTAAAGGCCCGGAAAAATATCGTTAAATATTTCTTCCGTCATACTAACGAGTCAGTCAATTCGCTTCTTTTAATAATAATAATAATAATAATAATAATAATAATAATAATAAATCTTTTCTACTATAGGCACAAGGCCCAGATTTCTGTGGGGAAGGGGACAATCGATCACATCGTCCCTAGTACTTGACTGGTACTTAATTTATCGACACCGAAAGGATGAAAGGCAAAGCTGACCTCGGTGGAATTTGAACTCAGAACGGAGCGAAAGACGAAATACTGTTAAGCATTCCACCCGCGTGCCACCTTTCTAATAATAAAAGTAATAATAATAATAATAGTAATAATAATAGTAGTTTCAAATTTTGCCTCAGGGGCAGCAATTTTGGGGGATAGGATAAGTCAATTACATCGATCCCCAGTGTGCAACTGGTGGTGGTCGTGAGAATGATGAGGAGGAGGAGAAAGAGGAGGATGAGGATGATGATGATTTTCTTAAGTATGATAGTCAATATTAGATAAAGACGATGTATTTCCTCGTTTCATATAGTCTCCCTTGAAAAGCTGAAATAGCAAGATGTAGGAATTTTCTTATCATGAAAAGAATGCTCCTCTAACTGACATAATCAATAAAACACGCCAAGCTTCGTCATTCAAACTATTTCCTTTCCAGTTGCAGCGATTGATAGCAGAGGGGAGACAGGTAATATTGTTGATTATACAGGAAGGTAACCGTTCAAAATGCTTTCCTCTACTCTTTGAGGTGAGTGTGTGTGTGTGTGTGTACGTGTACGTATACATGTATGTGTGTGTGTGTGTATGTGTACGTATACATGTATGTGTGTGTGTGTGTGTGTGTGTGCATGTGTATGTGTGTGTGTGTATCTTTTATGTTTTACTTGTTTATGTCATTTGACTGCGGCCATGAAAGGATTTAGACGAACAAATCGGCCCCAAGACTAATTTTTAAAAAGCCTGGGTTTTATTCTATCAGCCTCTTTGGCCGAAACGCTTAGTTACGAAGACACATACGCACCAACACCGATTATCAAGCGGTGTGGTGGGGACAAACACAGACAGAAAGACACACACACATACATACATACATAATACATACATTCATATATATATATATATATATATATATATATATATATATATATATATGAGCAGAAGTTGGGCTAGTTAAAATATGTTTGTCACATATTTCAAACTCTAAAAGACAAATACACTGCAGTTACCGTGTAGAAAAAAATCTCTCTTTTTGTAAAAATGTGTGAAAACACCGGGTTCGTTCAGCGTCGACATTGATTAGGAATCCCAGACATCGTTGTTTCAAATGTTTTACTCTTGTCAATGAGATGTACCTAAGAGAGGCAACTCTGAACGAACTTAATAAAGCTGTAGCTTTACATATAATTCAGTTAACACTTTGACTGATTTGCACTGGTAGATCACCCGATCGAGATAAACAGTGAAGCATTAGCGCGAAGCAGTGTTTAGGTATGGGCAAAATTTAAGTGACACAGAACGAACTGGGTGTTTTCACATCTTTTTACCATAAGAGAGATTTTGTACTCCTCGGTAACTGCAGTGTATTTACCTTTTAGCTGTTGAAATATATGACGAACATATTTCAACTAGCCTAAATTCTGCCCATACCTAAACCCTGCTTCGCGCTAACAATTCGTTACCAAAACTTTCTACGTTTTCAGGATCAGCTTTTATCATTACCAGTAGTAGCAGCAGCAGCAGCAGTAATAGCAGCCGCAAGAACAACATCAACAACTGCAACCACCTCAAGAAAAAATAAGGGTAATGTTTATGGGAATTTTTTCTCCGCCATGATCAGATTTAATCTCAATTTTGATTACGTTGCTTTATAGAAAAAGGAAAATAAATATGTGGCCTCGCACCCGAATTAAAAATCTGGATTCTCAGAATCAGTAGACCATCAGACCAAAAGCTTTGTAAATATCAAATAGCAATATTTTATTGCTTGTATGTTGGCAAGCTGGCAGAGCCGTTAACACGCCAGGCAAAATATTTATCTCTATTTTGTCCATCTTGACGTTCTGAGTTCAAATTACGCCGAAGTCGACTTCGCGTTTCATCCTTTCAGGGTTGATAAAATCGAGTACTGGGGGTCAATGTAAACGACTTGCTCCTTTCCCCGAAATTGCTGGCCTTGTGTCAAAAATGTGAAACCAATATTTTATTGTACGTATTTAAATCCTGCTGGATTTAATTATACTTTTCGAAATTCTGGGAATAATAAAATAAAATGCCAGTTACCCAGACATGTACTGATAATCATTCCCTTCGGCTGTTATCTCCTCTAAAATATCTGGTTTTGTGTCTCATAGAAATCACCGCTATTGTAGTCCTTATATATTATTATTACTACTAGGTTTAAAATAAGTATCAATTGAATACTGGGGACGAGGTAATCAACTTAACCCCTCCCCAAAATTGATGTTCTTGTGCCAAAATTTGAAACCATTATCTTTTAGGCGGTGAGCTGGCAGAACGTTATCGAACTGGATAAGATTCTTAGCGGCTTTTCTTCTGACTTTACGTTAATAGTCCACACACCGCCGAGATATATTTTACCTTTTATCTTTATGTATCATTTAAGCATTGGGGTCGATGTATTCGACTAACCCCTTGTCTCAAAATTGCTGGCCTTGTGCCAAAATTTGAAGTCACTATTACTTTTATGTTTGCTGTATTCCTTCTTAGCTTTAAAGTATGCATTCGTGTTTGTAATAACCAATTTAAATCTTGCGTAATACAACATTAGCATATTCCTATGTCACCAAACTTCCTTCCATCCATCCATCCATTCATCCATCCATCTAGCTAACCATTTTCTACTCTCTTTCAAGATTCAATCCATTGAAACTAAATTATTTATCACCCATCCATCAAATGGATACAAAACAAAACACAAACAAAAACTAAATAAAATAAGAAAAAAACATTTAAAAGATTTCTTTGACTTTGATGTATCTTCATTCAATGAGAGCCAGCGAGGAAAGGGTGTGACCTAAAACTTATTGTACAATTTTGTTTTTGGTTCAGTTCTAAAGCACAAAGATCTGGTTTTTGATTGAAAGCATCGCAGCTTCAATGAGAATAGTCGAACAGTTTTACTGTTAGGGATGTTATTTATTTTCCTTTTTCCATACAACAACATTATCAAAGTAGAGATTAAATTTAATCATGATGGGGAAAAATTTTCTGATAAAATTTTCCCCTATTTATTTATTGCCGTGTTGGTTGTTGATGAGATTGACGATGATATCGATGATGATATCTGCTCCTTAAAGGTAGGAAAGTTTTCTATAGGATATAATGAAAAAAAAAATGCTGTTACAAACCTCATTGTGGCAAGCGCTAAAGAGTAAAAGTAAGCTTTTCTGTGAAACAAATAAAAACCGTTTTTAATCGTAATTAGATCTCTTTTCACCTTATATTTGTAAGTAAGAGAAAATGTATAGATGTAGCAGTTCCTTATTTCCTCTTCGAGATACAATTAATGCATCATGTCTATAATACAAAACATTCTCCCTATTGTCTCGATTACCTGATACTTCAAACCAATTTCAATTCCCAGGTTAAGCAAGTCCTTATCTCTTATAATACTGATGTCTTTAATAGAGGCTGCTCATTGCACCTCGTCATTCCCATGAAGTGTTGCCACCACCACTTAACGTCCACTTTTCCATGCTTCTATGGGTCGAACGGAATATGTTGAAGCATATCTTCTACGGCTAGATGCACTTTCTGTCGTCAATCCTCAGCTGTTTACAAGTAAGGAAATATTTTCCATAGCCAAACATGTTTTCAACAGAAGACTGGAAATGAACAACATCGCTTCTGTGACGTTTACAATCATCATGTGATGTCAAGGGAAGGTTACACATATAGATGCACACACACATACACCACACATACATACACAGATATATTCAACAGGCTTCTTTATTTTTACGTCTATCAAGTCCACTCGCAAGACTTTCATCGGTCTGGTGTTATAGTAGGAAACAGTTACCCAAGACCACATGGTTAGGAAGCAAGCTTCTCAACCACACAGCCACCCATGTACCTATATATATATATATATATATATATATTACAATTTTATAAGCAGTGTTACATCACAACAGGTTGTAGGATGTCAACGTTTTGATATCAGCAAAATTGACTTCCAGTTGCTCTAACACAGCCTGCTTTCGTTTTCTTTCTTTACTGTCTCCTCTAACTATCAAAATCAATTTGACTGTCTCTCATTCCCAATAACCGTAACCCTCTCTAAAATCATCGTTTTCACAACTTTTCTTAGTTCTCTCATTCAAAGCATAATGGTTTTAAAAGCGCAGAAGCAAAATCTTTTGCTAGTCTCAACTCTCAACGAATGACTGCTCTTTCATATAATATGCTTCTGCCCAAACACATGATCTCCAGATAATTTTTCATGTCTTTCTCTGCTCTAAACCCCATTTTTTTGATAAGCCACCACCATCTCTGCACCTGCCTCAACAACTGCCTAATTTAGCTATTCACCTCATGTTTTCAATTACACCCTACCGCAGTAATCTGTTACTCCGATTCAACTGACTGGTCGGTCTCTATTCAGTTCTATGTTGATTATTTTTTGCCGTTCTTAATCTACAAGCTGGACTACTCTTACTCACCACTGCAACTCCTGCAAGATAATCTTTAACACAGATAGCGTCTTCATGCATCGCACAATACTCAAATTCTACCACCATCTCCTCAAATGCTGCCAACTTCTGGTCTCTTGCCATCGACCGATTTTTCTATCACCAATTGTTGTATCGCACGTTCGACGAACGATATCACGGGATAATAAATAACGTCCTCGTAAATCGTTCTACTCAAGAGACACAATACTTGTAATTACACTTGACAATACACAACTCTCAGCTTTACACAGCTCACCGACTCTCTGCGCATGTCCATTTATATTGTAACACAGTCCCTTAGGAACCAACCAAATAGAGGTGTTCTACTTCCACACAGCAATCACGCACCTAACCTCTATCACCAAGACTCCATGATCAATTTTCTTATGGCGAAAGCCACAATATCTATTGCGCACAATGCAATCAACTCCACTCAATACACGCAAGATAAATTTCTTCAAAAACAATGTCTTTCTATTCTACTATGTTCACTGCTAAATATACACATACGGAAACCTCCAGTCAATATGATTTAGAGCCTCACTCTATCCTTGTTGAACGTCTGCTGGTAAAATCTTGGCTGCTGTGCTACACGGAGTAGAGTCAAGAAGCCCAACAGAAACACACTAGGTGAATGCTGTGTTTACTAAAATAGAAAAAGTAGCAGCAGAGTAATGGTAAAAAGTTGTGCTAACAAAAGACAAGAATAGCATAGTGATGGTAACAGTGTGCCAGGGGAATAAAACGAAACATTAAGTCATAAAGACAGAAAGTAGAAAAATATATTATTATTGTTTCTTAATGTTCTATATTGAATTCCTTAGACATCGTAAATGACAATTTTTCAAATATTGATTGCCTTTGGAATCAAATATTTTCTCCAACAATACGTTAGTCCTACACTCAGTAGTACTTCTTTCTCTCCCTCCTTTTCCCCTTTCTCTCACTCCTCACTCTCTCCTTACTCTTCTCTTCTTTCTCTCCCCTTCTTTCTCATTTTGAAATATGGTACGGTATCTCCCATTCCTAGGAAAATTAACCTCTCTGACTCTGTCAACTATCGAGTTTCATAAAACCAGATCTGACGGGTAACCGCTTCCCTGTCACTCACCAACGGACCCTTACTCTCGAAAAATTTGACAGAAAGAATTTTGTTGCACTGCACGTTACGAAAGTATTTGACGATATTTTGCAGGAAAATCTTTTAGTCAAGCCATCCTTCTATTGGTTCTAGCGGTCCCCAGTCTCTTGGATCGAAGTCTTTCTGCCAGATCTTACCATCACAGTATGTGAAGACGGTTATCTCTCTAACACTCACTCAGAAAACTCTGATGTTCCCCGGTGGTCAGCGATATCTTCTACACTCTTTTCCCTGTATACTAACAACGTAAAAGTAGTTTTCTCTTGAGTAACGGTTAGAATAGTTACCAAGGAAACAAAAACGGTTCTCTGCAAATCAGCACGTAACCAAGACTTTGTAAAGAATAGGGTTAATAATTCTACTAAAGATCTTGACTTTAGTTACATCTCAGTACAAACAAGTAAACCAATAAGCACATAAAATGCATCTGCTACTGAAACAATCATATACAGGGCATGAATTAGTGAACTAACAAATGCTAATCCACCACTAATGAAACAATTACTCACAGCAATCATTTCCATTTTAGAGTATACTGGTTGTAAGTTTGTGAAATACGTTACACAGGTATAACAATCTCTAAGAGGCATCCCTTTTTCGATATCAGACACCAAAGGTTTTCACTTTTGAGAGATTTAGCGGAGGCAATGTTTTCTTCTTGGCATAAACAAAAATGTTCAAATGTGTATATTGAACATCCTGTCACGGCAGTCCACCAGAGTGAGGGAACCTCTAGGTAAATAACCGAACTGCTAAAAGTAACACTGAATGAAATATCTCTTACATAACATTCATTTAGAGAACTGGGGTCGATGTAAACGATGAGCCGCCTCTCCATAAAAAAACTTTCAGGCGTTGTGCCGATAGCACAAATAATTATTACTATTGTCGCACACACACACTCGCACGCCCACACACACAGACACACACACATACACACACACACACACACACACACACACACACACACATACTTACGCATACATACACAAACACATATATATAGTAATTAGAACATTCAAACTAAACTGGACGTGTTGTTTAGAACGCATTAGACTGCAGTGAACGTCCTGAAAAGTCATCTCGTGCAGATGATAAATACCAAAAAAAAAAAAACACAGGTGATGCAATTTACTATTGAAATCACGTAATACAGAAGTGCCATCCGCAGCCGCTGATGAAAATTTCATCAGCTGATATAGTTCACACACACACACACACAAAACACACACACACACACACACACACATATATATATATATATATATATATATATATATATATGATGAATGAACAGTAACACGTAAATACACAAGAGGAGGAGTTTTGCCGAAGGTATTATTGTCCCACTTGTTTTTCTCTTTTTTATTATCATTTATCATGTACAGTTCTAACGCCGGTAGATATTAGATAATAGGTTTAACAGAACTGTAAGGCAGTAAGTTGTTAAGAATTGTTCTTGGTCGCTTTGCTCTGAGCTCTATTCCTCCCAATCCTGCTAAGATCAAATTTGCTTGTCGTCCTTTGGTGGTGAGGGTAGGCAATAAAATAAACTACCAGTGCTTTGAGGGGTGTGAAACCCACTCTTAGCCACTATTGTTCCCATGTCTACTCTGATCCGGAGTGGTAGCATCTTTCTGGGTCCCAAATATGGTTTAACTAGCATATCACAGAATTTCCCCCAGAACACTCACAAACCCCAACAGACTCGGAAGAGATTAGGCCTTCCGCTCATAGCTGCTCATCTAAGAGAAGGTAACTACGTAGAGTCCTGAATTCTGATAACTACTGCTCGCATGACAATTGTTGCACCGCATAATATATGTTTCAAGGACTAGAGAGTGGGACTGGTTTTGTACAAACAACTATGTCCGCTATAACGATAAACCACTGATCTCTTGTGGAGTAATTAATTTTGTGTTTAAAAAATTTATTGGAAGTGAAACCCCAGAGAAAATCTGGTGGGAGGAACCCTAAGGCAGCTATGCACAGACTCATCTTTATTTAGTGATGTATACATGAGGCGAGTGGTGGTAAGTATACTTGAGGATGGGCATTTGCTTCCGGAAGCAGCCCAGGTACAGCAGAGATGAGTAATACCGATGGACAATAAAAGAAAAAGAAAAAGGACAACCAAACTACTGGGGTCAATTCAATTGACTTAACCCTTTAAAATTTCAGGCAATGCGTCGATCTTAGAAATAATTACTATCATCATTTTACTTTCACTTTCCATCCCTACATGGATACAACTTTATTGAAATCCATTCTTGACCAGGCTTGATGTTTTCCTGTGCAGGCATCAATAAGAGAATCGCAAGCTTAAAAAATCAACATCAACTTTATCATCCATTGATAAGGACTTAAAAACTCTGGACTAGGCCCATCCTTCTTAGTTAAATAATTTTTTTTTAATGTTAATTTCTTAAAAGTGTTTTATAAATTGATAAATTATCTTCTGCTCCCTGACATCTTCTCCTGCTTATTTTCTGCTTAACTGACATATCATTATTATTACTATTATTATTGTAGCTCCTGTTGTTGTTTTTGTTATTATCGTTCTTGTTGTTGTTATTATTATTATTACTACTACTATTATTGTCTCACAGATAATGGAGTGTCTTGTTCAGCAGGCATAATTAAAAACCATTAGACTTTTCAGTTATCATTATGATTTATTCTTGTCAGATGGAGCCAAACAAACAACGAACCGACCACCAACGAAAGATAAACTTAAAATAAATAAGTAAAAAAAGAAGTAATAATAATAATAATAATGATAATAACATAAAATGAAAGAAGAAAAAATGGAAGAAATTAAATGTGATGAAATATTAAAATTAACAAGAAACAAATTAGTACAATATTTGACAATTTCAATGACAACTCAGATTGCAATCTCAAGAACATAAACAACTAAATGGGATGATAGCTGATGAGGATGGTGGAGTTTTTAGTATTGGAGATAATGACAACGACGACGATAATGATGAGAAGGAGGGGGATGACGAGGAGGAAAATGGGGGGATGAGGATAATAGCTATAAGGTGGATGACAATAATCGTCTTTGGAAGGATGGCGGTGAAGGTGGTGTGAGCCATGATGATAACTATGATGATGATGATGATGATGATGACGACGACGGCGATGACGACGACGGCGATGACGACGACGGCGATGACGACGACGACGACGACGATGATGGTGATGATGGTGATGATGGCGATAATTCCATCGATAATGAAGATTGCGATGTGGTTTTTGCACGTAAAGAAATCGATATGACGACGACAAGAATGATGATGATGATGATAATGATGATGAAGATGATGATGATGATGACGATGATGATGATGATGACGATGATGATGATGGTGGTGGTGGTGGTGGTGGTGGTGGTGAGGAGGAGGAGGATGAGGAGGAGGAGGAGGACGAGGAAGAGGAGGAGGGATTAGGTATCCCGCACATTAACGATTTTCAAGGACCATGGTGACCATATATATTTATATATTGAAGCTGAATTTGATTATGATGATGATGGATGATGATGCGAATATTGGTAGCATTGATGAAAACGATATGGTGGTAGAGCTGGTCACCATTCTGACGAAATAAAATGTTATTTATTGCTCACCTAGTTATGTTTTTCTAATGTGTTCATCTTATTTTTATACGTTTATGTCATTTCTTTCTTTAATGCTATCGGTTGTCTTGTTTCTTTTTTCCCCTTATTTTTTTTTTTTTTCTGTTTTCTTTTTCCTTTTTTTCTGTTAGTTCTGCTTGAGGACGAAGATGGAGAGTTATCATTTAGCAAATATGTTTTGAGAAGTGTAAGGCTGTCAACATGTTACTATTTTATTTGGTTTTATTTTGTGTGTGTTTGTAATTATTTACAGAGGAAGAGATAATGGAAAAACTGGGCAAAATATTTATACCGAAGGTAAAATGTCCACACTAGTGAAGATATTTACAGTGGATAAAAAATAGCGTAACTTTACAGCATCATCCTCATCCTCATCATCACCACCACCAACACCGTCGTCATCATTACACTTTTAACGTATACGTTTCTATGCTTTCATGGGTCAGACGATATTTGTAAATGTAGATTTTTTTTCTCTACAGCCCTGATGCTTTTTCTATTGCCAACTTTTGCTTGTTATTGAGTAGGGTAATATTCCCCATCCCCACCGAGTCTCTCAAACAACGAACACATTTGAACATATTTTGTGGTTGATTGTGACCAAGCGACCCTGTATGAATGTTGCTTGTAAGCAAACGAATCTGTATGAATGTTGATTGTGAGCAAACGACCCTGCATGAGCTTCTGATTCGCAGTCGAATTTAACTGCCACGGTCACATGTTGCTTTCCTCTGGTTGTGTACACTACGAAAGGCCACATCTCTTTCAGACATTTCTTGATTCCGGCGAGGGACGGGTATTGTGGCTTCCTGCCTGTGCAATTGATGCACTCAGGGATAACGACATCGGTTTAAGATATTTTTATCAACTGCGTCAGCTTTTTCTACTGGTCTGTGACAACGAAGGATGATTTATCGTTGTTTATGCTGTTACTGAGGTCCTTGTTGGTTTTGTTGCTGTTGTTTTCCTTGATATTCTTGATGGTAGCCACTGCTGTTGTGGTTGTTGCTGCTGTTATTTTCGTCACCGTTGCTGCTGCTGTAAGAGCCACAGTTATTGTTACGATTTCCACTCTTTCATTTGCTGTTGTTATTACTAGCGTTAACATGGTTCATGTTGATGCCTGAGATTTACTTTAGTGCTGTTAGTGCGGTTACTGTGTCACATGGAATACTCGCTAGTTAGCTACTATTGCTGAGGTCATCCTCACATGAGGTAACAGGAGAAATAAAGACATTCTCCAGCAATCAGTTCTCTTGTTTGAAAAATAAATATTTCATGAAAAGACAGCGCTCGTTCCAAGATTGAAACGAGAAGATACTTTTTATACGAAACTTAGATATAGCCATTAAACAATGACTTCAATTTCAGGGATGGAAACGTAAAAGAAAGCAAATTTTTTTCTAAATCTCACCAATGATGCTTCGGCATGGATTCCACGTCTAGCACCAATAATAATAATAATAATAATAATAATAATAATAATAATAATAATAATAATAATAATAATAATAATGGACTCTCCCGAGGAAGACGACGTATGAACGTTCAACTTTTACCGAATGACCTGCACAAATGATTTGTATATAGTGATCAAATGTTCGTTTCATGTCAAGTATAGAAGTGATTGCTGAGCAACAGGAAATGAAGTATTTTGCTCAAGAATACAACGCACCACCCAGTCTAGGAATTGAACTCACGATCTCGCAATCGTGAGTTCAATACCCTAATCACAGTCCTTTCTACTATAGGCAAAAAACTGACATTGTGGAGAAGAGAGTAACTTGACTACATTGACACCAGTGGTCGACTGGTACTTATTTCATCGACCCCGAAAGGGATGGAAGTCAAAGTCGACTTCGATGGAATTTGAACTCAGAACGTAAAGCCGAACGAAACACCGTTAAACATTCTGTCCAGCATATTAACGATTCTGCCAGGACACCACATTTGAAAGGTTTCAGATTTCGGCGCAGCGCCAGCATATTTTTAGGGGAGAAAGTCGATTACATTGAAACCAATCGACTCCGAATGAGTGAAAGATAAAGTCGACCTCGGAGAAACATGAACCTAGGACGAAATGCCGCCAGGCATTTTGTCCGTGGTGCGAACGTTTCTGCCAGCTCGCCGCCTTACTACTAATAATATTTGTTTCAAATTGAGGTAAGCAATTTGTGGACAAGATTTTAGTCGATAGCATCGGCCCCAAAGGCAAATTTGACCTTGGTAGGAATTCATTCCAGAACGTAGAGTGCCGGAAATAGTGTTAGTTTTTTCTTTATGATGATGATAGTAATAATAATAATAATAATAATAATAATAATAATAATAATAATAATAATAATAATAACACGAAGAAGAACAACAACAACGGCAAGAACAAGAACAAGAAG
>NC_142935.1:46597573-46612573 GCF_046866305.1 Octopus bimaculoides | reverse complement strand
TGATTACGATCATAGTCATGTTGATGCCGGCGGTGATGATGATGATGATGTCGGCGACGAGGGTGATGGACGTTCAGAATGATGAGGAAAAGGTGGAGAAATGCAATTATTATGATTTGGGGGAGAGCATCAGATCACTTGTTAAAAATGCCACACAGTAGTATATCGTTGTGTAATTTTTAGTCTACAGTTCAAGTCCTGCAAGTGTTGATTGTGTTTCATCCATTTGACTGAAATCAATTTAAGAGAAGTTAGATACTGCAGAAGATATATTTAACAATGAATGCCCAAGTCCTATTCATTGTATTTGTGCCACTGTTAGAAACAGTAGGATTTCTCTCAGCTCTTTATGTTCTGGGTCAAAATTCTTCGAGGATCAACTTCGCCTTTCATTCTTTTGGTGCTGATAAAGAAAAGGTACCAATTGAACACTAGGGTTGATCTATTCGATTATCGCACTCCTTTAAACTCGGTAGCCTTGTGCCTCATTTTGAAGCTGTTATTGTTATTATTATATTTTACTTCTCAGATCTCTCTATCTTACTCGCTCTTGTTAATTCTGTTAGAGCAAACAACACCGTGTTGCTATTTTTATTATTATTATTATTACTCCGTAGAGGTCTACTTTGCCTTTCATCCTTTCGGGGTCGATAAAATTATTACCCGAATAACAATCCGTAAAGGACTAGATACGACGTTATTTACTATCCCCTGTCCTGAACCTGCTGGCCTCGCCGAACTTTGAAAATTTTTTATATGCTTGGTGGCCATGGCGAAAGCTGTATGATGATGGACGAAATTGAAGAGGCTGAAGACAAACATTTTTCTCTTTGGCCAATCTCTGATCAACTTCTTCATGTTTTACTTGAAAAGGAAAATAAGTGTGGAGAGTGAAGTGTTGTCTTCTTTGTTCTGGGACTCCGCTGCTAAGTCCACTAAGTTCAACATGGAAAAATAAAATTTTTACATTAATTTTATTAATTTACAATGAAAATTGTTGCAATTCACTATTTGCCTATGGGGAATCTGTGACTGAAAACAAATGCTGTGGTATTTCCTTCCTTTGGTGTCATAAAACACTTGTTTATTTTGTAAATGGTTAATCCAGCCCTGTGTATCGTAATAAAATCTCTAGGACCTATTCTTCCTTAAACGGTATTAACATATTGGTCCGTCTTCTCATTTACTCATTCTAGCTCATACAAAGTCTACCTGTCTACACTTACATAGCCTTATACATACTATCACAATCATATTATCTCTCTACTGTGAAAACACCTCACCCCATATATATATATATATATATATATATATATATATATAATTAAATTAAAACGAACCAATTGAATTTCCGTGTGGGTGCAAAGCTGTCTAGAAATTACGACCAGATCTCTCTCAAAGAAATACAAGGTTTAAATGATTGGATCACAACATATTTAGAACCAACAATTACTACCACTAAAATTAAAATCTACTAAATTCACTAGCTTCTTTTTTACACAATTCTAGTGAATATTTACTACAGAGCAAACTAATACCTCTAATAACATGAACATGTCACACAGAAAAAGTACGCTTCAAGTTACTTACAAAACCTGCACAAAATTTACAACGCACATAGAAAATGAAATAAAGCAAAATAATGCATATTTAAAACACTCGCGGATACTACATTTGGTTAGCACAAAAAACAATAACGCTATTCTGCAATTAAATCCATTGTGGATTATTCCAATCTTGCCTGGGTCCCAATTTTTCTGTAACAAACCACACAAAGAAGATCACACGTTTATGTGCTACCTGCACAATACTCAAAATGAAAGACCTTCGAGACATTTAAAGGAAGCAATTTATCGCTGCAGCAAAACCAATCCACGAAGTCAGAATGAAAGTAATTACAGCCTCATTTAAAACATCCAGACATATCAACAGAATCTCAGGACACAAATATAAAACCATAAACAGAGATTTACACACATAAATATGAGAAACTACAATAACTTTAGTGTATTTAAAAACGCACCACTAATGACGTGGAAGTAAAAAGTGTAACTACTCTGCTTCAATCAAATCCACCTTGCCTGTCTTCACTAATCGAGGTTGTTACCATTACCAAATGTATTGACATACGAAAATAGACTTTTTTTGAGTGGCCAGTGACATTTCCAGATAGCTTCATAACATTCTACAATAAACCATTATATGCCTGGAGTGTACAGTGTGCTCGCGCTTTGAAGAGACACTATATATCTGGTACATACGCTAAGTGAAATGCTTCAGGATATTTCGTCCGTCTTTACGTTCTGAGTTCAAATCCCACCGAGGTGGACTTTGCCTTTCATCCGCTTGGGGTCGATAAAATAAGTACCAGTTGAGTACTGGGGTTGATTTAATCGACTATCCTCCACCCCCAAATTTCAGGCCTTGAGCCTATAGTAGTAAGGATTACATATCTGGTACAATAGACTCAAGGATCACATGAACATATTTTTAACTGACAACTTATACGTTGTAATTAAGCTACATCAGAACAGAAGTTTCCGTGAGGTAAAAGAGAAGTCTTTTACTTTAACTTTTTGTCAATACAGACCATCATTAGTTCTCTCGGTTTCAGGAGTTAGCTACTTCAGCCTTGATAAGAAATTAAACAAAAACGATAAACAGTCAGAGAATTGGCAGAGTTTGTTAGAGCCGAACGAAATATCTTCCGGTTTTATTCCAGCTCCTTTCTTCGTGAGTTCAAATTCTACTACAGCTAGCTTAGTCTCTCATCCCTCTGGAGTCGATATGTAATGTTTCAATTTCAAGCGGAGAATAGGTTAACAGTTAAGAGCGTTGGGTGGTCTTTTAGTTCAATTCCTGGCATGGCCTAGTGGATGGTAGACGTTATCCATCACTCGGTTTTAAATTATCTCCTTATCCTTGGACGCATTTAGCTGAGTTCATTCTCTCGAAAGTATTCAAACCAGATCGTCGGTTTCTTGTTCTCAGCAGTCTTGCAGGCTCCTGAAAAAGAATCAGGATCACTGCCCTTCCCTCCCGATTAAGCAATAAAAATAACACTAAGGTAACCAGGTTCTAGATGTCGATATAAGATCTCAGTAACAATTTCAGAGAGAACAATGGTACAGAACCACTTAGACGATATTCTGAATGAAAGCAGTGTCAACAATCTGAACCAATCAAGGTAAATTATATGCAGAAGTTAACTTTTATATTAAATAGAGTTAACTATACACTTTTACACAACTTCTCCAGAATGTCTATTGAAATTTGTTAGGTAGAGAACAGTTCTTTGAAAATCTACTTAACAAACTGACTGACTTTTAAAGACAAATGTAAAGACTTGCTCTTCACATCTTTATGCTTAATGGAACATTTAAAAATCGGGTAATTCGTGCATTGTTTCTCTCCTCATCTACCCAAGAGATTTGTGTAGTCTGAGCTCAGTTGGTGTCTACTGTACATACATACATACATACATAATACATACACACATACATTCACATATCTGCGTATGTATGTATATGCGTGTGTGCGTGCGTGCGTGTGCGTGTGTGTGTGTGTGCATCACACAAATATATATGTACATGTATATGTCTATACATAGACATATAGGTATGTAACTTTGTAAGTATTTGTGCATGTGTTCATGCATATATTTATGCATGTACACGTATGTGCGTATGTATATATGCGTGTGTGTGTATATATGTGTATGTATTCTTACTTGCATGAGAAGGAATGAGAAACTGAAATTCCAGAAAATATTGTATTCAATGTCTGAAGTACAAAAACAGCTTCAGGATGATGATGGTGGTGGTGGTGGTGGTGGTGGTGGTGGTGGTGGTCGTTGTCGTCGTCGTCGTCGTCGTCGTCGTCGTCGTCATGATAGAATTTAGATTGGTACTGATGAAGAAAACAGCCACGACGGTTCAGTTCTCATTAAAGGCTGAAGCAACAACATTAACAATAAGTATGAACTGTGAGTGATTGAATAGTATGACGAACTCTGATAGTCATGAGCCTTAGTCTCACTCCTATAATCTTACGTGTCACAGGAACACAACATAAATACTTCACCTTTCCAATTGTGTAAAAACAAGAGACGTCTGTTACGCTGTCCTCTGGTTTCTTCGTCCCAAATTCCGTGGGACTAGTCTATGCGTAGGTATGTGATGCACTAACTGAGAGGGGCTCTATCCTCGATCCCACTTTGATTTTCTAAACAACTCATACTGATCTCATTCCACGTTTCGGGTCGAGTTACCTGCAGTTGCTATTTCGTCAGATTGTAACTATCGAAATGCAGAGACAAGTTAGTTCTCAAACTCTGATGAATGATTGTAGCATTGATGAGCTTACTCTTATCACTCTGCCAAGCAGACCTTTCCTCCGCCAAATAATTTTAATCTGTTTTAGGTAGCTCTAGTGAAAGAAAAACGGATGACAGCATTATTTCTATTTCTCAGTGCGATATCTCCATTCAGTCGGTTGAATTTTTGTTATTCTCTTCATTTTTAATAACTTTAAGTGCGCATGTACGCTTTTATTATGTTTGTTGTGTGATAAAAAATTTACATTTTCGGACATCTAATATGACTTTCTCTATTTGAGAATATATTCTTCTTTCTGTTAGTCATTTTTTTTTTTTTAAATTTTGAATATCATTAAATTTGTTTTCGTGTACTCGGATATCAATTTTATTTTCAGAGGGCTTAGTCAGTGCTTCCTCCCGTGTTTTTAGCTCTGTCAGCTCTTCTAGGACTGGAAGCCATATTAACAGTTAATGCTGACAATAGAAATCCGGAAAAAATAAAGTGATGTTTGAAACAGACTTTCTATCTATTTCAGGTAGACATGATGTTCTAACCTCCACTATTTTCAAACTAGTCCAAAAAAAGTAATAATTTTTGTCCAGTAAAACTTGTTTAAGCACTAATTTCCATGGAGCCATTATTTAAGAGACATTCATTTAGACAAAAACACTACAACAACAACAACAACAGCAACAACAACAGCAATAATAATAATAATAATAATAATAATAATAATAATAATAATAATAATAATAATAATAATAATAATAATAACCTAACAAAAGAATTTGGTAAGCTCAGAAAATATAAAGATTTGCTGATTGAAATTGAAAACAATGCGGCATCTCAGGACGGATACAATACCGGTGATTGTAGGAGCACTTGGAATGATCAAAAATGGAACTGAGAATTATTGGAGGATGATCCCTGGTTTACCATCATTGACTTTGTAAATGAACACTCTGATCTGTTCATTTTGACAGCCTACCAATGTATACAGTGAGTTTCTTTGTTGGGAAGTCACTTGGCAAGGAATAGAAAGAAAACTGAAAAAAGATAATAATAATAATAATAATAATAATAATAATAATAATAATAATAATAATAATAATAATAATGGTTTCAAATTTTGGCACATGACCAGCAATTTCGGGGGAAGTATAAGCCGATTACATCGACCTCAGTACTCGTCTGATACTTATTTTATCGACGTCGAAAAGATGAAAAACAAATCAACTTCGGGGGAGTTTGCACTGAGAACGTAAGGAGCCAGGAGAAACGCCGCTACGTAATGCTTCTACATTAGCATCCTAAACGTAAGCATATTCTTTTCCTTACCTTCTTTCAATTCGTTTTTTTAGTTCTATCGGTTCGTTTGTTTTCTGAAGAAGTGTGAAATTCAATTTTGACTGGAGTTAGGATGGTGGGTTTCTCCTCTTGTGTTTTTGTCTCATACTGTAGTGTTTTCTTTTTCCAAATGTTTTTTTTTATTGTCTTATTTCTCTTGCTCTCCAGCATTTAGCAAAGCCCTACTCGTTTTCTACCTGTTTCGTAACCCTCACTAGCTTGTCAGATTTCAAGTTCTTTTGCCTGATAATTTACAATTCCAATCTCTCCATCCCTATAAAAATAAACTCTTACATAAGCACCAGACCTGAAATTCACGGGGACGGGATTAATCGATGCAATCAACACCAACACTAATACTCAATTGACCCCGTAGAGATGAAAGTCAAAGTTGGCCTCGTCGTAATTTGAACACGGGACATAAAAGAGCTGCAAGATATACTGCAAGGCATTTTGTCTGACACGCTAACCATTCTGCCTATCAATCCCATTCTACTGATAATAAATAAGATGTAAATGATACTCGTTCTACTAACAACAATGGTGATAGTGATGATGACGTTAATTAATTAATTAATTAATTAATTATTGCTGCTGTCGTTGTTGTTGTTGCCGTTGTTGTCGTCTTCGCCGTTGTTGTTGGTTTTTTGCGGTTATTGTTGTTGTTGTTGTTGTTAGTATACAAAGAGAGAGGGGGGAGCATTACAAAAGTTAGAATTTAATGAGAAACGACGGTGTGATGGGATTTCAGCCATTTTAATTAGGAGAATTGATGCAATGATGGCAAGCTACTTTCTCCCCAGATGGTTTTTACATTAAGATTAAAACTGAATGACTGGAACAAGCAAGCTCAGAAGAATTGATCATTTTCAGACATGGGCAGTAAATCTCTTGGTTACACTTATGTATGAAAATTGGCAAATTGATAATGGTTAATGACTAGGTTCAAACTCAGTCAAGACACTGAAACTGAATGATTTTAGAATATCTGGAGAAAAGTTTAATTACATATATGTGTTTATATTACATAGAAAATGTACATTTACATGTATGTACATATATATATATATATATATATATATATATATATATATATATATATATATAAATGTATATATATATATGTTTGTGTGTGTGTGTGTGTGTGTGTGTATACATACATACATACATACATACACACGCAGATATTTACATACTTGAACAAACCATATTTATCAGCATATACACATACATGCGTATATATACAAAGAAATATATGAATACATATGTAGATATTTCTGACTGTGCGAATATATATGTATATATATATATATATATATATATATATATATATATATATATATATATGAATCTGTTGAAGGAAAGTTAGCACACACATAAACACACTGACACACACACACAGACATACACACAAACAATCACACACAAACAATCACACACAAACACACACACGTGCTTATCTATCTGAGAAATAGTTCTTCATTAATGCCAATCTTGTTAATGATACATATTTAAAAGCGAATAATTACTTTTAATGACACTTTTGTAGCTACAATTAAGTCTTGGCTCTCGAAGAGAATATAAAAATGGAAATTTGTAAAATAGTTTTGGTAACTCTCGGGGCGATCATTAGAAAGGGTTGCTTCAACTAAACCTGGCACATCTTTATCTATTGTCTTTCCACTGTTAAGACGTTTCTTAGTATCTTCAAATGTTTACTTACATTCTGTACACTAAAAATAGTTAATGTATCAGCTTGAAGAGGATAGACGGAGCATATGACCCACTTGAATAATTCTGTAATATGTGGTAGGAAGAAAGGAAGAACCTCCGACTAACGAAATGGCACTGATGTCTGCAATAAAGTAGACATTGCTATTGACACGTAACTAATCAACTGATGGTGTTTAACTGAGGAACTATTTAACACTACTCGACAATACCTTTACTTTGTTCATATATATATATATATATATATATATATATATTCTTTTATTCTTTTATTTGTTTCAGCCTAGTATTTATTTTATCGCTCTATTTGGCCGAACCGCTAACTTACAGGGACGTAAACACACCAATATCGGTTGTCAAGGAACAGTGCAGGGAGAAACATAAGCACACACTTCTTTCAGCTTCTTTCAGTTTCCGTCTACCAGATCTACCCACAAGGCTTTGGTCGGCCCGAGGTTATAGTAGAAGACACTTGCCCAAGGTGTCACGCAGTGGGACTGAACCCGGAACCATTTGGTTGGTAAGCAAGCTACTTACCACACAGCCACTTCTGCGCCATATATTTATATATATAAATACATAGATAGATATACGCTAATGTTGAACAGTGAAAATGAATGCTCTACACCGTATAGGTGAATAAATATTCTTTATTTGTAGGCTAACAAGGCTACTGTTATTTTCATGCTGTCAAAACATTTCTCCACAATTAT
Source organism: Octopus bimaculoides (assembly GCF_046866305.1). Classification (NCBI taxonomy): domain Eukaryota; kingdom Metazoa; phylum Mollusca; class Cephalopoda; order Octopoda; family Octopodidae; genus Octopus; species Octopus bimaculoides. The sequence goes on along the minus strand of NC_142935.1, from coordinate 46,604,463 downwards.
CAAACGTGCGTCACATGGGACCATGGTACTCGTCCCCATGATGGTAATATATACCTATGTCCTGTGTTCCAGGCTTGATATTGCTGGAGAATTTTCTCTCACAACCTTGTTGATCCACAAATAAAAGAAGGTATATATAAGTCAGTTAAAATATGATTGTATCATATTTCAACTTCTAAAAGCAAATTCACTATAGTTACCGTGGACAGAATAATATTCTCGCTTCTCGTAAAAGGTATAAAAATACCATATATGCTCAGTGCTTCCCTCTAGCGTACTCTCAAACGAATTTCTCCTCGGTAGGAGTCACCATAGAGAGGTAACTCGGGTAGATACTAGATCCGTAACTTTCCCTTAAAACAGTTAATACCAGTGATTGTGTTTCACTCACAGACTGCCTAGTCGGAGTAAATACTTACTGCATCAGCACTAAGCAATGATGAGGAATAAAGAAACCTTACGTTTGTTAAAATATGTTTGTCACATGTTTTAACTTCGAAAGACAAATTCACTGCAGATAGTGTGAGAGAGAAATTCTCGCTTTTAGTAAAAGGTGTAGAATCATCATATCTGATTAGAACACACTGAATATATATTTTAACCAAACTAAAGTTCGTTTAATTCTTATGATTGCTTGGCGCTGATACCATTTTATGTATATACATATATGTATGTATGTATGCATGTGTGTGTATGTATCTATGTATATATATATATATATATATATATATATATATATATGTGTGTGTGTGTGTGTGTGTGTGTGTGTGTGTGTGTGTGTATGTGTGTGTGTGTATGTATATATATGTATTTATATAAATATATATATATATATACATATGTATGTATGTGTGTATGTATGTATGTATATATATATATGTATGTATGTACGTATGTATGTATGTATGTCTGTATATATATATATATATATATATATATATAGTGAGAATTTACAAAAGACAAAAGACGAAGACAGGTGTGTAAACAACAAACAGATGTATTAGTTTAACGCTCGGGATATATATATATATATATATATATATATATATATATATATATATATACACATATAGGCGCAGGTGTGACTGTGTGGTAAGTAACTTGCTTACCAACCACATGGTTCCGGGTTCAGTTTCACTGCGTGACACATTGAGCAAGTATCTTTTGCTATAGCCTCGGGCCGACCAAAGCCTTGTGAGTGGATTTAGAAGACGGAAACTGAAAGAAGCTCGTCGTATATAATATATATACATATGTGTGTGTGTGTGTGTCTGTGATTATGTTTGTGTGCCTGTATTTGTCCCCAGCCCCAACATCGCTTGGTAACCGATGCTGTTGTGTTTACGTGCCCGTAACCTAGCGGTTCGGCAAAACGGACCGATAGAATAAGTACCACGCTTACAAAGAATAAGTTCTGGAGTCGATTTGCTCGACTTAAGGAGGTGCTCCAGCATGGCAGCAGTCAAATGACTGAAACATGTAAAAGAATAAAAGAATATATATGTTTACGCATGTATACATATATGTGTGTGTGTGTGTGTACATACAGATAGCTAGCTAGCTAGCTAGCTAGATAGATAGATAGATAGATAGATAGATAGATAGATAGATAGATAGATAGATAGATAGATAGATAGATAGGTATACATACGCGCATACATACATATATATATATATACATACATACACACACACACACACACACACACACAGATACAAACACACACAAACGCGTATACATATTGCCCTGTCATAAAATTAAGAAATCTGCATAAGGTAGAAATAGAGTTTTTCAGAAAGGAACTAGATATCCTCCTCTCTACAATACCGGATGAACTAATAGCCCGACATGAGGTGCAGACGAGGGCAGTTGATACGCGAAATGGGCCAACAGCTGGGACAAAGGCACATACAAGAATGTCGACGTGAAATACCCCAGACTGAGGAAATCAGAAAGACCACGATGGTACTCCAGCATGACCGCAGCTGCATAGCTGAAACGAGTAAAGAAGGGTAATGTATATATATTCGCCTATGGAAGCGCGTTAGTTAGTGATTAATGTATTGCACTTGTTATCGTAGGATTGTGGTTTCAATTCCTGAACCGGGTGATACGTTGTGTTCTTGAACAACACTTCATTTCACGTTACTTCAGTCCTCTCAGCTGACAAAAATGAGTAACCCTTCCACAACCGGCGTTACATCCAGCAGGGGAATATATACGCCACAAAATCCGAGCAACACGATCTTGTGAACCTAACATTTTATTCATTGATACGTAAACCTACATGTTAGACATTAAAGCATAGCAAATTTAACTATTTCTTCGGGGATTGAAAAAATTACGAACACGCTCAATCGATTTTCGATCCTCCTTAAAGTCGATTGCGAGTGCAGGTGTGTCTGGCCGATCAAGAAATATTCCTCATAACTGCGTGGTTTTGAGTTCGTTTCGACTTCAGATCTTTGAGTGAATGTCTTATACTATAGTACCAGGTAGTCCAGTGAATGCATAGGCTTGGTAGATGGAAACTGCAGGAAGCCTGTCAAAGATATATGTATGTTCACAAATTGACATGAATATTAATATTCTATTCTTGTCACCGGTTGATCGAAGCATTGGTTAGGATAAGGTTCTTATAACCGTTTACTCTGCACATTCGACGGCTTGTAGAACAAAAAAGTAAGACTCGTCGATGAGAAGTGCATCCGGTTATAAGATCCTGTCTCAGTTTACTTTCCGTCCGAACTCTTGCCAACAGTGAGAAACGGACGTTACACAAACAAATCAATGTAATATACTACCATTATCTCCTCAATTCACTAATACTGTTGTTCTTAATATATGACATCATAAGCACCAATTTGAGGCGTGAAAAAACCGAAATACCACTAAGAAGACTTACACCATGAACTATAGATCAGTTCTCATGCGACTGCATTGTCAATTATATAACAGTGGCGTTATTCCATTTTCTCAAATTACATCTATACTGTAATAAAGTACTGTAAATTGATTTTGCTTGGTAGTTAATTGATTATTGTATTGCGTTGCTTTTATTTTCTGTGCAAATATAAATGGTTTAAAGTAATCTAAAATTTGTTACAAGTAGTGTAATATCAAAGAAAACAGGGGATTTACTCGTGTCTCATTCCGAATAGTGATATCTGATAATCTCTCTCAAAGCTTTCCTACATTTAACCATTTTCTTAAGCAAAGAAATAGCTCATGTGATTTGAAATAGATATAAGTAAGGACATTCTGGTGTGTTTTTTCTGTGAATATTAAGAAGACGTTAGTGGGAAAAGAAAGAGTAAGAAAGGTGTCAACTGTCTCAACCAACCAAAAAGCTAAAAGGAAATATAAAACTTGTGTGCAGGGCTTCTTTTTCTAGATATCTTCCAGCTTTTCTATTAATCTAATTTACTCTGTTTACTTCTCTGTCCTCCTGCTACACCCCTGATTACTTTCCCTTACTCCTTCCTTCCCTTTATTCTCTCTCTTTCTTTCTCTTTCTCTCTTTAACGCTTTCTCTCTATCTATCTATCTTTTACTCTCACTTTCTCTCCTTCTTCTTCTGTCTTTCTGTTGTAAGCAGAAACATCTTCCTTCTTGCATATATCACAAAACAATACTTATATCAACAGTTATATAAGAAAAAGCTACCTGTGTTCAAGCCAGGCTTTGATCAAGCAGAGATACGATCAGAAGCGGTACAATGGTGACCGCTCTTTTCCTCTTTTCTTAGAATTATGTACATAAAGATAATTTCGAATGATTCTTCTCTTATCTAAGAAGGAAGGGTGATTTGAGAGAAATTTTTCAGTCATCTTTAGCAAGGTGGGCAACCATGTAAAGCCTAAGTTATTAATTCGATATCATATTTAGGCCGTGGATGCTTTCTACTTGTTGCTATTCTAGTTATTGTTTACTTCCAGATAAGTTATAATCAAATAGGTGTGCGATCAGTGCTGCAACCATTGCATCTATTTTTAAGACATTGTGTATCTTAAATATACTGGCTTATGTGGTCTTCTTTAAGGTGTGATTTGAAGGAGGTTTGGCTGATATTTCTAAAAATTCAAACAATTACGAAGAGGCTCCTGCATGGACTTAAGAAAAATGCAGAGAAATGTAGCTGATGGAGGTGTTTAGCCGCAGATCAGCTCTGTTTGAACAGACACATCATCGAAGGTGTTTCAGACATGATGATTCTGTCATCTTAGAGATATATTAAAATACATTAATCAGTATGTCCTTCGCCTTTTCATGACAGTAGTGTAGGTTTTGAGGGAAACTTGGTTGCTATTTATAACAGGCCAAACTGCCACTTTGAGGTTATTTCGACGACTGTAAGAATTTAGTCTAAATATATTAGTTACTAAGTATTCTTTTCGTCATTCGTTTACAAACTGTAACTTTTGACTTTAAAAATTCCTTCTGGAGAGGTGCGCTTTATTTACTAATCGAGATGTAGACAATATGGAATAGCATACACTCGGATATTAAAAATATCAATATAGAAAAAGTACCCAGAATGCTTATCTCCGATGCAGTATATTTAACTAGCTGTACGCATAGGCACAAAAAGGCAACGATGATGTATCCTCAAGAGAAACGTTCGGCTTCAAAAGTTACAACTGAAGCCGAACATTCTTCACAGCTCAAGAACTGAGAAACATGCGAAACAGACACGATGAAGAAGATAAGATTTATATATGAAAGAAATAACTTCCAAAATAAACTGCACTCAGATATCAAATAACTATGGATGTATGGAAAATTTTCGTCTTCCCAGATAAAAGAAACTATGAATAAGAGACATATATATCAAGCAAAGACTTCCTTAACAGCATAAGTAAAACATAAAAATGTAAACAGCAGCACATACTACGCAGTCAGTAGAGAAGCATATGAATTAGAAAGTTTGCCGGTAAATAGGCATACCTAGTAAAGCGGCAAAACATACATCTCATTAAGAGTGTATTTCATAATGCAATGGCTCCCGTCTGGATAGAGAAAGAGCACGTTTAGTTTTTCAATATCACCGTAGAACCTTATGACTAAGTACATACACGTAAGCTACTCGGACAATATACACTAGGAAAACCAAGCAAGAGATTCGACCTCGTCAACACAGGATTCTAGAGAGTTGATAATATGGTAATCTCTCACAATATGAGCGGTCATGAATTATGCATATTTGGAAAATAGATAATATTTTCAGTGACAGTAACTTTTGAATCGCTGTCCTAAACAACCCACCTGTGACAATTTCCCTAACGAAACACTAAACCTAACAATATAAAAAAGTTATTCTTCTAGAAAATCGGGTCAAGCTTTGGTATAAACAAACAAAGTTTGTAACCACCCACTTTGATAATAATAGTCAGTAACATAATTGGAAAATCTCCGCAAAGCTCGCTGACAAAGCAATATTCGAACAAGCAACACCACTTAGAAACTTTAATGTGAGTTCAAAGGAAAATTAGATTACTTACACAAATTCACGTAAACAAACCAAAACAAAATTGAACTGGTAAAGAATTATCTTTCAATTCGTCTTTAAGCCAAAAATGTAGTGACAAATTTTGTTGCTAAGACTAATCACTCAACAGTTCCCAACAGGCAACAAATACCATAAACAGGAACAACAGAAAAGGTATCTATAGCTGCACAAGAAATCTAAAATACACGTAGACCTGCAGAGCCCATATTCAAAGTTAGATATAAATTCATTAGATTAAATCCATGTATATTCAGTGGAAATTACCGAAAAAGGAAATAGTCTACAAAGACACACAACTGCCAACCGATAAAACTATATTGGACCAACAAGTGGAATGTTCTCAGTAAGATACAGCCAGTAAACTCGTGTTTTGCAATAAATACCAAAGAAATGCAGTTTTTATCAACGAACACATAGGTCTTAAGAAAGAATATTATAAGTATGAAGTGGTCAACGAGAAACAGCGCAAACTGTTAAATGAAAGATTCCAGTAGATGGCTTCTGTACACCACAGAAAAATTCTAGATAATTATGCAGCAAATATATTTGGTCAGTCGAAGAAATGAGATGACGCTATGTTAGCCACTCCAGAATAAATTCATTTCTAATGACTAGTCTGAATATTGCTAGCAATATTCTAATTAATATATATGGAGATGGTAGCAAAGTCTCAGCAATGTTAAATCTCAGCAAGATTACATTTAAGACCGACTATAAAAATTAACAAATTAACCAAGGAAAACGTAAAGCAATTTCGAGATATCAGATGCAATGACAAGAAAGAAAGAAAGAAAGAAAGAAAGAAAGAAAGAAAAAAGAAAGAAAGAAAGAAAGAAAGAAAGAAAGAAAACACAAAAATATTTACCGATGTCAGACAGATATACGACTGAATCAATACAGACAAAAAAAATCATAATTTAGTGACCCTGGATATAACAAAATTGGCCAATTGAGGCAAAACAACGGTTTAATTGAACAAAAAAAAAGAAAGAGAGACAACAGGATAATAAGTCAGCATCTTCAGTAAATTAACAGATGCAAAATGAATGACAATCTGGAGAAACTCGGTTTAGTAACGAAATCCACTATGACAAAAGAAATGACAAAATAGTTAATGAAATGCAATAACATGGCAATATTAGGAAGAAAGCTATCTCAAGAATATATTTAATTATTAGTCGAAGAATCTAAGAGTTACCCACAGAAGAACAAATATTTACACCTAAAAGTATTCATCTGAAAAATCGCAGAGATGCGAAAATTTGAAAATTGAGTTTCAGAGAAGATAAATATAGCCACATATAGAAGATATGAGATATAAGCTTCATTCGTTTACGAAAATACTGATGAATTAAATTCTAAAAGGGAAATGTGGTGCAG
>NC_142935.1:46577573-46590073 GCF_046866305.1 Octopus bimaculoides | reverse complement strand
ATTATTGGTTATATTATAATTTCGCGGATCTTTTCTTCTCAACAGGAGGTCATTTTGATGTTAGCTATTTGAGCACCACTGTGAATTTTCCAGTTTTTATAAAATTTAAGTAGCCACAATTTTAATGACTGCTTGTAGAGATGCTTTAAGCCAATCTCTGAGCCATTTTGTTTGCCTTGTCTTCCAAAATATGAAAACATTGCACATTTTTCTTGCCAGTGTTCACATTAGAACTGCTTTGTGAAGCTTTGGGGAGGTACGAAATATACAAGCAAATCTTTCTCTTCTGAATCTTCTATAAGAGGATGTACAGTCTTAGATTTTGGGCTTCATGAAACACCCTGGTGTGCTGGCTGCTGAAGGGACACCTGATGTAGAAATTATAAAGTTTTATATATTTCCTATAGATGTTCCACAACTCAGAGATACAGTAATCCGTCGACTATCGCTGGTGTTACGTTCCAAAATCCCCCGCGATAAGTGAAAATCTGCGAAGTAGAAACATTACTGTACTGCATATTTTTTAATTACTTTTATAATTTGTATATATTTACTTTATTATAAATGCAAAACAACACCACGAAGGAATCGGCGTAAGCTTAAATAATAAACCGTGATAGGTGAACCGTGAAAGGTGAACCGCGATATGGCGAGGGACTACTGTATACAGGCGTGTGTGCTCGCACTCGTGTGTTCGTGTCTGTGATTTTATGTCTCAGCGTTTGACAACTGGTGTATGCTTGATTAAGTTCCCATGACGTAGTGTGTAAGCAAAAAGAGACCGATCGAATAAGTATCAGAGATTGATGAACGAAAACACTTGAAGGTTGTACCTCTACGCGACTGAAGTCCGTTGACTGAAACAAGTAAAAAAAAAAGTAGAACCTCCACCACACACACACACACACACACACACACACACACACACACACACACACACACACACACACACACACACCGCTAACGACCACATAAGCATTCTCATTGTAGTCTGTATCATATCCATGAAATTTAATGTAACGATGACGACGACGTCGACGACGACGTCGACGACGAGGAAGAGGAGGGGGTATTTAAAAGGCCATTTCTTGTGACCAGAAACTCTCATATTAAAGAGAAAGGAGATAAATTTTCCCGCAGGTAGAACACTAATTTGTCTTCATTAAGAACTACTTAAGACCAACAACTGCCTCCAAGTTAACAAGCCAACAGCGGAACCACCGTATGGTCAATCAACCCGCTATAAATGGCAGACAAATCTCTCTTTGTGAAATCAAACCTTACCATCTAAGAAAATGACACATGAGATAATTTAATTCTAGATACATTGTGTCTATTATATATGAGATGAACTGAAACATCATTGATCATAGTTTTGCAGGATCAGAGAATGTGAGGAGCTGAACAGCAACAGTTTAAGCTGGGGTACATTGAATCAACAACCTTGCCTTCAAATAAAAGCACGTGCTCCCATCAGAGACACACAGATTATTTTTTGAATGACTTGAGGCAATGCTGTAGATTAATCTTTTCAATAACATTCCAAGCGAAACCGCTTCTGGATTCATGATACAAAATTCATTGTTTTAATGTATCCATATTTAAATTTTGTTCATGTTCAAGTCAATTTCGAACTCCATATTAATAGGAAAAATGTTTTACTACTAAATTCTTTCAAATACTTTATTTTGAAAATTGAATGAAATGTGAAGACGGGACGATGTGGTATGAACGCTTTTATTGCCTCTAACTAGACTGGAGGGGAGGGGTTCTATTTTTTTGGTCTTATTCGCACAAGTTACCAATATGAAAATTTCTTCAGAACCGACTGGGGAACTAGCCAGGTAAATTGGAGACGGCTGCTTCTGACAGGACCTAATGGAAGGCGTGCTTGAGCACAGCCTCACGACTTTCCCAAGAATAAGTAGCAGAAGAAGTTGAGGTGAGATGAGTTTGAAATGCATATACAATGTATTTTTAAGAAATATGGCAACTAAAGTGTTAACATAGTGGAAAGATTAGCATATGTCACGTACTTCCCATTTTCAGTGTCTCTCCGCTTAATGTTTCATTTCCAATATATTAATATACCTTCAACTTTTAAGAACGACTGGTTATTTACGGTTGATCAAATACACAGAATATTTGATGATATACACAACACGTTAACTTAATTCTTTGCCTGTCCTGTGCAACACGTGATGGCTTCTGTGCATTATATATAATACACGTACCCATTTTTTTAAACCACCAGTATAACTTGGGACTTATGAAAAAAGTTTTGTATTACTCAAAGTGTATGAAACAAGAGCTAACTAAAAGTCTGAAAACAAGCATGAACGCTTGGGACAAACTTATGAATCGATCTGAACATGCAAAGAGTTAAGCAAACTGCGAGGGCTAGTCAAAAAGTAATGCAATTTGTTTTATATAAAAAAGAAAAAAAAACAATTAAATATACCATACATCAAAATATAGATTTATATCACAGATTCAGACCCCTACTTCTCATCTTCAAATTTGGTATTACTCATCGGAATCTTGTGCTAAGTCTTTTAAGTTAGTTGTTTCTCCTCTTGGCAAGAAATTGAGAAGAATAACACACTGAGCATCCCAAAAGACAGTCGCTATGATTTTCCATTTGGTTTTTCTCTGGAGATGTCGGATGACCGCATTCCATTGATTGCTTTTTTAATTCTAATTCATAACGATGAATCCGAGTTTGATCAACAGTTATGAGCCTTTGAAAGAAATTTTTTATCTTTTTCACTGGGTTCAGGGAGTTCAGTGCTGCAGTTAACTCTTTCAGTCCTGTGCTCATCTGACAGCTATATTGACGCCCAGCGAGCACAAACTTGTGAATATCCATGTGACTCAATAACGTTGTGAATACCACCATGGCTAACTTCAAGCTCTAATGCTATTCATCAATGGTTATGTGCCTGCCAGTTCTAATTAAATCGTTTCGTTTTTCCTAGTCGACAGGGTTGACGGAAGTTGACGGACGACCCACTTCGAGGCATGTCTGCTAAGCTTGAATTTTCTTGTTCTTTTTGGTCTGTCACATTAGATTACTGTAAAACATTACACTATATTAAATTTGCTTATTCAGAGAGAATATTTAATTTGTGCATCTTAGTTTCCTAAGAAACAATTCCATAAATTAGTCAATTTGCAAATTTGCGTGACAGTCTAGAGTTTATGCTTTGTATTTTTAGTTGCTTAAAAATGAAACAGGGAGATCATCCATATACATTTGCTTCATAGTCTACTGTGTCTAGTGGTGACATAATATATAATATATCCCAGACTTGTCAGATATTACGCTTAAAGTGAAATAATCCTTTCTCATATACGCACAGAGCCTGCATTTTGGGGAAGGATTATCGATTACATCGACCCCAGTGTTCTACTAGTACTTTTTTCATCACTCCCCGAAAGAATGAAAGACAAAGTCCACCTCGGTGGTATTTGAACTCGGGACGTAAAGACAGATGAAACGCCGCTGAGTATTTTGTCCGGCTTGCATACAATTCTGCCCACTCACTACCTTGCTTTAGGTGAATTAATAACAAACGTGACCCTTTTGCTGATTTCGTTTATTCTGTACTGGCTACCAAATCGGAAAACACTGGTCCTTTAAACATGTTGTTGGATCCATAAAATGAATAATAACTCGATGAAATAGCAAAGTTTTTTATACGTGGTCCCTTTTTATTTTTAAAATCTAAAAACTTTAGTTCCTCTTCATAATGTATAGTATAGGCTACACACTACACTAGCTTAATTCAGTTCTAGCCAGGTTCCAATAGGTGTCTCCTACTATTAAGGGTAACCTAATGATCAACACTCCAACATATTCCGGATCTACTCTCACACAGTAAATATATGCTGCGGGAAAGTAGAAGCAACAAAAAAGCATGTATGCTGTCGCTTGACTAACGAGATTTGATTCTCCTGCATATCACCATGAGGGAAATGTCTTCTACAAAAGCTTCGATTGGCCATTACTATATGAGTAGAATTTAGTATACAGAAACAATGTAGGAATTCATTACACACACACACACACACACTCTCTTTCTCTCTCTCTCTCTCTCTCTCTCTCTCTCTCTCTCTCTTTCTTTCTTTCACACACACAAAACATACATATTGGTAAGTATAAGATATTCGGTATGCTTACCTCTCCCTAAATATTAATGTATGTGTGTGTATGTGTTAGTAAATACAATATATTATACCTATTTAACGATCCCTACAGACACACACACACACACATGCACACACCAATGCGCACATACACACCACACACACACACACAAACACACACACACATATTCACATAAGTGTGTATGTTAGTAAGTATAGTATACTACGTTTGGCTACCTTTTCCTAGACATATATATGCATGAATTTTTAAAATATTTGCCTCCGCTGGCAAAGGATGTAAGCGCCATTAATAAACCGGCGTTCTTCACATGAAGTCCGCTCTTGCTCATCATTTGCAACATAAAGATATTCCACTCCCCCAGCTTTGGTCATCCTGAGGCTATGGCAGAAGACTCTTGCCGAAGGTGCCACATAGTCGTAATGAACCCGGAACCCTGTTGTGACCAAGCCAGCCTCTTATCCACACAGCTATGCCTAAATAAACTAGTTATATATATTTAACTCATTTTATTTGTCGTAGAGCAAGTATGGGTGTTACTTCAGGCTATAATAGAAAATGGTTGTATGAGAGTAAAGAAGAGATTATATCGCTCTGGCTATTATTGATCTTGAAATAGGCAGCAGTGCATGGAAATAATGAAGAAGTAAGTTAGTTAAAGCAGAATATTGGCTGAAATGAACAGCGTGTCAGCTGAAATTTAACCCCTGGCACACCATATTATTTGAGAACACATAGCACTGTAAATTCCCCCACGTGTACTGGCTTCTCTCGTCTCGGCGCTGGCCTCGTGTCGTGTCGTGTCGTTTGACACGGTGCAGTGTAGTGTGACAAGATAGTGTGGATTGATGAAGGGTAATGTGGGATGATGAAGCGTGTTATAGAGTGCAATCAAGTGCGGTGCAGTGTGGTGCGAAATGGTGGGGGTGGAGGAGCAGGTGGTGCAAAGGGTTTTAGATTGAATGTTGCTTTGTCATGTGACATGGGTTAAATATGTTGCGGCATGGCACTGTGTTGAGACATAGAGCAATGTGGTTGAGGTATCATAGTATAGGGCGATATGATGTGGTCGTTTCATACGTTGAAGCAGAGTGGTACGGTGTAATCATATGCGGTGTGGTGTGGTGTGATATTGTGATATCTTATGATACCGTGTGGAACGGTAGTATGGTGTGGTTTAATGTGGAATAGTCTATTTTTACGTGGCATGGTGCAGAGTGGAGAGGCATGTGTTGTAGTAGGGCATGTGGAGCGGCGGTAGAGTGTTGTGCAGAATAATGCAGCATGGCATGGTGGTGTGTGGGGGAGCGCAATAAGTTGTGCTGGTATTTTCTATTAAAAGTAATTGTTTCCACTACAAATCTTCTCGAAAGTATTAAATTAGAAAGACCTTTGAGAAATAGAAGCAAAACGAAAAAGAAAAAAAGAAAACAAAAACGAAAACAAAACTAAAGAAAGAAAAGTAGAAAAGGAAAAGAAAGCAAGAAAGTAAAAAGAAAGAAAGAAAAGCAGAAAAGGAAAAGAAAGAAAGAAAGAAAGAAAGAAAGAAAGAAAGAAAGAAAGAAAGAAAGTTACTGGATAAACAAAAATTAAAAGAAGCAAATAGAAACAAGAAAATCTCTAAAACAAACAAAGAGAACAAACCGAGTAAAGCTGTTTCCAATGTAATTCTCGTGTCAATGTTGCTATTATTACTGTTGTTAGCTATAACTCTGATAGATATGCTGTCCAAAGCGAGTGAGTGGAAGCTATCGATTGTATAAAATGTCCTAGCCAATATTGAAAAGACTACAAAGTTAATCGCAATTTTACCTTTCCCCTGGGTTCTGTCTGTCTTAAAGGTAATGTAACATCGAACTTTTCCTTACATTTCCCAGAAGCCAAATTTCATGCCTGTCTTCCCCCATCAATGCAAAGCAACATTGTACATTTTTAAGTGGTTTCATGGCAGATTGGTTACTATGTTCCACTAAACATTTGAATGGAATTGGCAATGAAGAAGATGAGAGTTTGGTAAAATGTTTATCTTTGCTCAATTGCTCTGGAAAAAGACTATTTTCAAACATGAAAGTGATATATGTGCTGTTTGTCTTACCCCTGTACTCTACTACATCAGGTCAGGTCAAAAGTGCAGTTCCAATTATTCAAAAAGATTTCTTATTAAATAATGTCATTTTACTTCAATTATTTTCGCTTAATGTTCTCCGAAAACTTTCAAACTATTGACAATTTATATATTTATTCTATTCTGCGATTACCATTCTCTTTTCTTATGTTCCTTATAGAAACTTGAAAGTATTTGGAAGATAGTGGCTTCGCAGAATATCTTTTCTAGCAATCCTGTAATGGTTAATTTGCTTCATTTATTTCTCTTCTTTCAACCATTAAAATATTCTTGCAGTCACAACTTTTTGATTTTATATATCTTTTACACCTATCGTTTATTGATATTTATTTATATTGTAAACAATTGCAGCGTGGAAGGTGTTTATAAGCCATTTAAGAAACACACAAAAACCGTTAGATTCACTTCAACATTTAAATTTAATTTGCCAAAATATTTTCGTCGCTTTGAGACCGCGACCTGTTCACTGACAAAATTCCGTGCTGCATCTATTATATAAATTGAGAAAATTCTCGCTTGACTTAAATCTCTGTTTTCTCATATGGCAGTGGCAGAAAATGGCTGAGTGGAATAACCTATTTAACAACTAACCAAAGGGTTACGAGAGTCTGATGTAGGTGTTTCAATTCGTAGGTGCGTGCGTGCGTGCGTGCATTTGCGTGCGTGCGTGCATTTGCGTGTGTGTGTGTGTGTGTGTGTGAGAGAGAGAGAAAGAGAGAAGGAGGCAGTCAGACAGATAGAAGGTGGGAGTGACTCGGCAAAACCCTTGCTCCTTTCAAATATTTGTGATTAAATTAGTTTCGAATAATAATTCAACCATTCTAGCAATTAGGAAACAGTAAAAGAAATATTTACGTGTGTTTTAAAAATAATTTAGAAAATCCTTTTGCATGTGTTATTCCAAATCAGTAGGATTAATCAGATTCTTCATGAGAAAGTCAGATGTTGAAATAGACTGTGATCTGACGAGTGAAGGCTATTAACATGCTTCATGAACCATTGCTAATTCTTAACATAACCCCCACCCCCATCACCTTTGTTGTATCCACCCATACCAAGTTCCATATTAATCATTCATCCCAGTTTTAATTATCAGAACGTTGACCCTTTGGAATCCCCTCTACATTGTTCCTATCTCTCTTGCAGGCGTTGACTTAAAAAGGTTCAAGAGGAACATTAGTGGATCGATCTCAGCAGACTACAAAGATCTGCAAAGGCAATGGACGCCACACCTTCCTCTGTGTCCAGCATCCTTTATCTTTTAATTTTTGTTGTCTTTTACTTGTTTCAGTCATTAGACTGCGGCCATGCTGGGGCACCGACATGAACCATTTTTCAGTCGAATGTATCGACCCCAGTACTTATTTCTTATACTTGTTCTATCGGTTGTTTTTGCCGAACCGCTAAGTTACGGGGACGTAATCACACCAGCCCTGATTGTCAAGTGGTGATGGTGGTGGTGGGACAAACACAGACACAACCACACACACATATATGTATGTATGTGTGTGTATATATGTATATATGTATGTAAGCATTTGGTGGCTTGGAGTCACGCGTCTGGCGCCAGCGACATATAAATAACAATACAAAGCTGACTCTTTACAAATCATTTGTCTTAACATCCCTATTGTATTCCTGTGAAACTTGGACCTGTTATGAAAGGCATTTTAAAATGTTAGAAAAATTCCACCAAAAATGCCTTCGTCATATTTTAAGAATTAAATGGAATTCTTTTACTCCAAACACAGATATCCTTGCATCTGCAGGCATCCCCTCAATTAAAGCCATGATTTTGAGGAACCAATTGAGATGGTGTGGCCATATTGTTCGAATGGCAGATGAACGCATGCCGAAACAGCTGTTTTATTGTGAGCTTGCAGAGGGGAAACGTTATCGGCATAAACCTAAAAAAAGGTTTAAGGAAGGCATAAGGACTGCTATGAAGTCAATTGGAATGGCTCCAAAAGATATAGAAGTCCTCGCTTCAGATCGAGTTGGATGGCGAACAAGGGTGTGGAGTGGAGTGAAAACATTTGAAGAGGCCAGGATGATGCAAGCAGGGCTCAAGAGATATTTAAGGAAAAATGTAAAGACTGAGAAGGTGAATGACAAGGACCTTTTTGTGTGCACAGTCTGTGACAGACCATGTCTGTCCTTGGCTGGCCTCAAATCTCACCTGCGAACCCATGGAAAACAAACCTCATCCAGCTATTCTGATTATATGTCTGTGCACACGTTTGAATGTGGTGTGTGCCAGAGGGTTTGCAAATCCAATGGGGGTCTTAAAAGACATGTTAGGATCCACAATGAGCAGAACTTACCTGCAGGTATTGGTAGTGCAAATCAGAGGTGCAATCTGTGTGGGTGTTTTTTCAAAACACTGTCTGGTTTAAAAAGCCACATCAGACGCCATGAAAGGGCTAAGTTGTAGGTGCAGGAGGTGGTCAAACTCTGTTTAAGGAGTAGACAACCACCATGTATATATATATATATATATATATATATATATATATATATATATATGTATATATATATATATATATATATATATATATATATATATATATATATATATATATATATATATATATATATATATATATATATACATACATACATACATACATATATATATATATATATATATATATATATATATATATATATCCGTTAGAGAAAAAATTGTAGTTTAGAATCAGTAGTTCTTTGACTGCTATTTCTAAATTTTCAGTATGTTGGTGAAGCAACTCATGCTGACCCCTATATATTTATGATTATAAATGTTTTTACCAATAAATGTCTTTTTTCATACTGAACTACTTGGCAAAATTGTTAATTATTAATTTGATTACTAATTGGCAATTCCTGCCCTATATCTGTATATTTATATATATATATATATATATATATATATGCATATATTTATATATATACATATACACACACATATATATATATATATATATATATATATATATATATATATATATATATATATATATATGTATGTATGTATGTATGTATGTATGTATATGTGTATATATATATATATATATATATATATATATATATATATATATATATATACGACGGGTTTCTTTCAGTTTCCGCGTACCAAATCCACTCATTTTGGCCGACCCGAAGCTATAGTAGCTCAAGGTGTCACGCAATGGGACTGAACCCGGGACCAAACCACATGGTTTAAAATTCGTTCTTCAGACTCATAGCTCTAGATTTGATATCAGTGAGCATCACCTTGAACAAGTGTTCTCTATTCTGCCCCCCACCCCGGTAGAGGCACAATGGCCCAGTGGTTAGGGCAGCGAACTCGCGGTCATAGGATCGCGGTTTCGATTCCCAGACCGGGCGTTGTGAGTGTTTATTGAGCGAAAACACCTAAAGCTCTACGAGGATCCGGCAGGGGGTGGTGCCGAACCCTGCTGTACTCTTCCACCACAACTTTCTCTCACTCTTACTTCCTGTTTCTGTTGTGCCTGTAATTCAAAGGGTCAGCCTTGTCACACTATGTCACGCTGAATATCCCCGAGAACTACGTTAAGGGTACACGTGTGTGTGGAGTGCTCAGCCACTTGCAAGTTAATTTCTTGAGCAGGCTATTCCGTTGATTGGATCAAATGGAAACCTCGACGTCGTAAGCGACGGAGTGCCAACAACAACTACAACAACATTCTGGCCCCACGTTGATCAATGTTTGCCAATAGAATTTGGTAGCCAAAAGCGCGCGCGCGCATGCATGTGTGTGCGTGCGTGTGTGTGCATGCGTGAGTATGTGTAGCATTAAACATATTTAATGGTCTTGCCTAAAGTTCGTTTTCTTTTTGTCAATACTAAAATTCTAGCACTCTAGTAAGTAGCTAACTTCAGTTTGTCCGTTACGCATGTGCACTTATTAGATACTTCACACTTCAACGTTGCTCGACGTGAACTTGCGATGAGACAAATTGTATTTTGTGTATTGAAAATCGCCTTGAAAATGGAAAACCAAAGCAAACATTATCGACACCTACTGCTTTTTTTTTATTTTGAAATGGGCAAGAAAGCGACAGAAATCTGCTGGAAGATATGCATTGTGTACGGAAAGGATGCTCTCAGGAAACGTGCCAGAAGTGGTTCTTAGGATTTCGATGGAGAAATTCTTCGATTCAAGATGCTCTAGCCGACCAACTGAGATTAACAGTGACTAAATGAAGGAGTTAGTCAATACGAACACCCATTGTACAACCAGGATGAGTTGTAGATATTCTCCAAGTATCCACATAGAGTGCAGAAAACAATCTGTATCAGCTTGGTTACGCCAACAGGCTTGATGTTTAAGATCCCATATCAACTGAATTAGGTTAAACCCACCCAACGAATTTCCATTTGCGATTCGTTGCAGAAACGTGACAAATAACGATTCTGTTTTTTGTTTCTTTCTTTTTCTTTTCTGAAGAGAATGGTGATGCAAAATGAGTCGTTGTAATAATGCTAAGTGAAAACGATCATGGGATAAGCACAGCAATCCACCACAAACAACCTCCAAAGAAGAACTTTACTTGATGAAGGTCATGCTTGGAAGGGTGAAGGAGGTCAGGATTGGAAGGGTGTTGTCTTTTATAAGCTTTTTTCCACGACATGAACGTCAATTTGAATGTGTACGGTGACAAGCTGGACAAATTAAACGTAGTGATCCAACAGAAACGTTCAGTACTTGCTAATCGTAAGGACACTGTCTTTCATCACGATAATACAAGACGCCACACTACTTTGAAAATCTGGCAGAAATTATTGGCACTTGGACGGAAAGTTTTGCCACACCATCCATATTTGCCTAACGTTATTGTCTTCAGATTTCCACTTGTTTTGGACTCTTCAAATTTTCTTGAATGAACAGCCCTTCAATTCTAAAGAGGGTGCAAAAATTCACCTGGAAGTATTTTCGCCAGTAAAGAAGGGAATTCTTTGAGTTGGGAATAATGGATCTGTTCACAAGATGGCAGAAGATACGAGAACGAAACAGTAATTATATCATTGATTGAATAAATCGCTTTGTGCATTAAACGTTGAATATTAAAAAAATCGAACGAATTTTTGGCCAACCCAATATTTGGAATTATATGTACTTAATAAGCGTTTGGCCTATTTCCACACTACTTAAAATTACAAATGCAAAGAACACGTCACACACCATTTGTTCGGAGTTTTTTTTTAAACTTTAAATTGCTTCAAGGTATTTAGGCCTCCGTTGGTCAGTTCAGGTCACGTAGTTTAATTCGCCTACATTAGCAACACCAGTTCTTTCATAGAAAGTCCTATGTTATAGAATAAACAGGATGTTCGTGTCAGTAACTCAACATTTAGCAGTGTTACTAAATCAGCGACATCAGTTCTTATGATTTACGCTACATGTGGTAAAACAGACAGGAATGTTGGCGTCAGTTAGTTGGGAGAGATTTTATTTAGTATTTGATTGTGTCAGATCACATTTGAAGTTGCGTGACCAGCGTACGCTGTATCCCCAAGGGCAGCAGGAATTTATATATCCTGACGTTGGGCATCAGCCAGCACCGTCTGCATGTATTTCGCCAATATACATCAGGGGAAAAAAACTGGTGATCTTCTTTAAAGGGTGCTTTTGAGACGTTAATACTGCATCAAATTACGTTTGTATAGCTCCCTTAACACTTTCAGCATTTTAATTCTATTGAAACACTGAGTGGTCTATTGGAAACCTATGGCCAACGGTACAAAATAAAAATAATAAATCGAAACTGATTGTGTTGATTACTTATAACTTCAGGTGTATAATATCAAATCTTAGCGCGGGCAGTGTATTTTTCTATTTCTTTCTTCTTTTTTTTCTTTTGTAAACTCAAGCTATTGACAAGTATGAGGATGAATAGCACTCATAATTTACATTCTGGGAATTTAACACTTCTAAGAGTTACTAAACAGTGAAATACGTCCAATCCACTAACAATACGAATACATTTTGAGGACTTGTAGAAATTATTCAATCCAAGAACAAAAATATAGGGAAACAACAAATAGAACATACAATTTTTCGTCATCATCGTCTTCGTCGTTGTCATCGGCATCATCAACAACAACACATTTTGCATTCCATGATACGCGTAGAGAGTCAAGAAGTTTGCTTGCCAGCCATATGGTTTCGGGTTTAGTCCCACTGCGTGGAATCTTGGA
>NC_142935.1:46537573-46570073 GCF_046866305.1 Octopus bimaculoides | reverse complement strand
GGCAAACTTTCGTCTTTTTACTTGCGCAAGGAGTGGTTTCTGTCTCCAGCGTTTTTGCTGACTTGCTGCTTCACAAGGCTGTTCATTTTGTGCTCTATGTAAGGGATGTATAGTAGCTTTCTGAAGCACTTGTGCTCAAACGCCTGGATTCTTCGCTCCATGACAGCTGTAAGAGTCCAGCTCTCACACCCATACGGAAGGATCGAAGTCACCAGAGAGTCTTGTTGGAAATCTAATGGAACTGCTTTTCGGTATTGTGTTCATTTTCATCATGGCAGCAAAGATTAAACTTAGTCTTATTGTTTCTTTTTAAGATCTATCATCCTTGGTTAAAGTAGTTCTTAAATACTTGAAGGCGTCCACTTCGCCAACTCTTTCTCCATTCAGTATAATGTTGGCTGCTTTGTTTTGATTATTACTATTAACCAGGTTCTTACACTTTTCTGGGTTGATCTCCATCCTGTATGCTCTCGTTACTTTTCCAGTTTGGTGGTGAACTCCTGTAGCTAATTTAGCCGCCTGTAAATTTATTTGAAGAAATGGATGTATTTATAGACATAGAGATTTTGGTTGCTGATGTTCTCATGATCTTAGTGGAGCAAGATAAACCATTTCGTTGATGATGGGAGGAAAGAAGAAATTATATTTTGAAGAACAGTCACCTCTAAATGTAGTGCATCAGTATTGGAATATCATATATGAATAAGAAATGGAGTAAACAGTGCGCCAAGATCAACGGATTCTGATAATTAATGTAGCATAGGTTAAACCTAGACCAAACATTTACAGTCAAAATTGTACGATAAAAATTAAGATTTCGAAGTAAGAAAAATTTAACAGCGGATTAATATAAATGTGCTATAATGATGCCTTAGAGAGAAAGAGAGTGGAGAGGAGGTGGAGGTGGAGGAATACTGAAGAAAGAGAATGAATGTATGGACAAGTGAATGTGCGTGTGATGTGTGAACATGTGTGTGTAGTGCGGTATGTGTTCGTGTGTGTGTGTGTGTGTGTGTGTGTGTGTGTGTGTGTGTGTGTGTGTGTGTGTGTGTGGTTGTGTGTGTTCAGATCACTGCTTCCTGTTGTCTGAAACGACAATAACACAAACAGACATCCACAGACAAAGACAAATTCCTCCACTTCTAATTCATGCTTCTAAGTAGCTGTAACTATTGTTGTATGGTGAAAGACGCATGAAGAATATAATACAATGCCGCAAACCAAAACTGATGCACGCAATGCACGTCTGATTGCCAAGTGCACATAATTATAGAACATTGATAACTTGTACATTTGTCTGTTGCCCATTTAACTGAACAAATGTATGATGGAAACTTCAAATAAAGCGCTGTTTCACATCACCATGTCGACGATGACAACAATGACGACGTTGATGATGATGATATCCATCATCATCATCGTCATCATCATCATCATCATGAAAATCATTTCCACCACCTATTCTAAATCCTCCTTCTACTGTTTATTATCATTATCATCATCAACATCATGAAGAACATCATCCTCCGTCTATTCTAAACCATCATCGTCGTCGTCGTCATCTTGTCGTTGCCGTTATAAGAGTGAATGTATGGAAATGTATACGTCTGTATGAAACAATTGTTTACAGACGTAAATAATTTACAAATACATTCATCAATGTGTGTGAATCTGGTGGTGACTATCACACCAATTAGATGGTAGCGAAAACAATGACTCTCACGACAGCTATAACAGTGATGACGGCAATTATAATGACGACGACGATAACTTTAGTGGTGGTTATGATGATGATGATGATGATGACGATGATGATGATGATGATGATGATGATGATGATGATGATGATGATGATGATGGTGGTGATGATGATGATGATGATGGTGATGATGATGATGATGATGATGATGATGGTGATGATGATGATGATGATGGTGATGATGATGGTGATGATGATGATGATGATGATGATGATGATGATGATGGTGATGATGATGATGATGATGATGATGATGGTGATGGTGATGGTGATGATGATGATGATGACAGCGACGATGACAATGTCAATGGTGAAGTGTTCAGCTAAGATGATTAAGTGGATGTGGCAGTTAATAGGTAATTGCTTATGAGGAAAAATCTAACTAACCGCACTCCGAGTTAAGCAGAGAGAGATAATATACATAAATAAATGCTTCATAAATTTAAATTACATCCGTAATGAAGGGAATTTCATTAGCTTTAACGATAATATTTGTTAAAAAATGCATGGAGGATAAATCCGAAATCCGGATAAGAAATGACATGGTGGCATGCAGTGAGGAATAGCCTAGATTTTAGTAAATACAACTTAGGATGTGTTTGAATCTTATAAGGCATTATCAGCCACTCACAAATCAGACTTTAGAATGGATATATCATAAATGACTGAGAGGAGAAAGATTTTGAATACAAAAAGTTCACTGAATGGACAATTTAAAATAGCGACATGTGAATTTTTTTCAGAAATATCTTCAGTATGAAGAAATCTATAGTTAAGTGCAGACTAGCATGAAGCATATAGTGTGAAATGCATGTTCCATTAATTAACAAAGTAATTAACGCAGTCATGACGACTCACAAGGGCCGGATTCCCAGTTTCATGACGTATAAATTCTCCACCTGGACAGGACGCCGGTCCGTCACTGTATTACTCATTTTTGCCAGCTGAGTGAACTGGAGCAGCGTGAATGAAATGTTTTGCTCAAGAACACGATGAGTCGCCTGGTTCAGGAATCGAAACCACAATCTTACGATCATGAGTTGAGTACCATAAACACTATGCCAAGCGCCTCCACATTAATTAGGATGGTCCTGTGATAAAATCGATAGCCATTAGTATTACTTATTTCATGCATCACTCAATTGCCTAATACTTTGTTGCATAGATAAATATGCGCACACAAATATTTTGAAAGTATCACCAAACCCCATCCTCTAATAGTGCGACGTTTTATGGGTTAATCTTTTATCTTTTATCTTGTGTTTGTTTCAATCACTAGACTGTGACCACGCTGGGGCACCGCCTAGAAGAATTTTAGTCAAATGAATCGACCCTAGTACTAGAGTTTTTAAAGCCTGGTATTTATTCTATCGATATCTTTTGCGGAAATCACTAAATTAGAGTGACGTAAACACACCAATGCCGATTGTCAGGCAGTGGCGGAAAACAAACACAGAGATACACACACAAAGATGTGTGTGTGTGTGTGTGTGTGTGTGTGTGTGTGTGTGTGTGTGTGTGTGTGTGTGTGTATGTGTAATATATAATATATATATATGGAGAGAAATCGAGAGAGAGAGAGAGAGAGAGAGAGAGAGAGAGAAGGAGAGAGAGAACGAGAGAGAGAGAGAACGAGAGAGAGAGAGAGAGGAGAGAGAGAGAAGGAGAGAGAGAGAGAGAGAGAAGGAGAGAGAGAAGGAGAGAGAGAGAAGGAGAGAGAGAGAAGAAGAGAGAGACAAGGAGAGAGAGACAACAGTCTTCTTTCAGTTTCCGTCTACCACATCCACTAACAGGGCATTGATTGGCCCGAGGGATTAGCAGAAGACGCTTGTCCAAGGTGTCGCGCAGTGGGACTGAACGCAAAACCATATGGTTGGGAAGCAACCATAGTTTTGCAAAACCATATGGTTGTAAGCAGCTTGCTACTTACAACATAGACACAGCTGTGCCTATAATGTTCAACTCACGTTTTTTTTATTCATTTGGTATTTTCTGGTGGGGAAGAGGAATGAAAGCGACCGGGTGATTTTTCAAGACTTTGGTGCATGGTACGAAAAAAGGATGAAGTTATTCTTATACTGGAGACCTCATGAACTGGCTGCACCTAAAATCTTCTTCATGTTCTTCAAGACTTGTGGAAAGATAGAAGGTAGTTTAACTCGAACGGAATGTCTGACCCAAGTGCTTAGAACAAAGTGGACTTTACTAAAGGCATTGAGTAATCGTATTAAACAAGGTGATGAATTCGGTTTAGCACCCAAGAATCGAACTGCAATCGTCTGGACAGGCTTCCCACACAGCTTCCATCGACTAAATTTTATAATTTCACGAGGTTTTACATGACCTGAAACGATAGCAGGACATAATTTTCTGAGAAGCCACTCAGTAATATTGAACCTGAAACCGCGTAACTTCAGATAGAAATTCTTAACAACACGGCCATATCTGTAACCATACACTAAGTCTCAAAAATATTAGAGATTGTCCCCGCTGAAAACACATTTTATCACATGCATAAAAGAAGACTCACCTGCAGCTAAGCAACAACAATAGCTACTACAACTACTATTATGACTACGACTGGTGTTGCCTCTACATATCATATGTTACAAAATACAGAAAAAAACACGTGACAAGCACAAAATAAAACAACCACAAATTTTTATCAATATTTTGTAGTATTCTTTTACGTTTGTATTGCTATTTTTTATAGTTATATATTTTGACACCTCGCTCCGCCACTCCACATCTGTTTTACATTTTTTTTATTACATTCCAAACATTCTCCACTTTTCTTGCAGTTACTTTCATCTGATTAGGCTATATTATTTGTTTGTAGTCGTGGGGTGTAAGAAGAGAGGCAGGGGTCGCATCCTGCAATGGTGCTAGACGGAAGTTGCATCAGGGTTTCGATAGTTAACAGAACAAAAAATATATTGATTAATCAATTAGGAGAGAGAGAGATGCTTGGATAAATTCCAGAAAATATTTCAGCACACACTGCGAGTAGTAGTAGTAGTAGTAGTAGTAGTAGTAGTAGTAGTAGTAGTAGTAGTAGTAGTAGTAGTAGTAGTAGTAGTAGTCTTATTTATATTACGTGCTTTCACTGCAAAGCCGATAACAGTTCTGTATTTCTTGGTTACATTAATAGTTTTGTTCTAGTTTTGTATCTTTTCTATTGTCAGGACTCTACGTAATATGCATGCAGTGTTTAATAGTGCTGTTTACTGTTTGTTGTACTTCTGCTCTGTTGTTGTAAATTCTAGTGTTTTTGTTTATGTATTTGCATATTTTTTAATCCTTTCCAAAGCACCTATCGTTATAGGAATTCTTTCTGCTTTCACTCTGTACATACTGGTTATCTCTACTTCTAGATCTTTATATCTGTATGTTTTTTTCATTTTCCTTTTGATATACATTATTGTCAGTTGGGTTTGATATTTGCATTAGGAGGCACTTTCTTTACTTATGTTCCTTGACAACATATCCAACCGATTAGCTTTGATTTTCCTGTCTATGAAGATTGGTATATTGCAGAGTATGGACACTTTATTTCATTCTCTGAAGCTTTTTCTGATGACTGTTGCTGGGATTTCATAATGATGGCATATTTCCCATAAAAAAAGTTCATAATAAAAAATGTCATAATAAAAACCCCAACTTCCCTATGACTACAGATGTATTCCCATTAGGCTATGACTGGGCGACCAGAGATAATAAGATTGTTTCTTCCCCGGCCCAATATATTCTACCCGTACGTAATCTGCTCAGATACACCGTTTGTTTTAATGAAAAGGGTTTGATATTTTGAATCTTCCGGTTGTAGCTTTGAGGTATCCTTTCCCCAGTCACTGCTGCGATTTTTATTTGTCAATTCAACCAGATCGGTTTTTAAGGTAATTGCCATGATAGAAGCTTTTTTTGGCATTATTTTATCATAGAATGATGTGGTTCAGTCTTTAGCCTTTTCACAATTTGCTATTGTTTCTTCTTGCTTATCCCAAATGTACCCTTAGTTCAGCTTCAATTAAAAGGGAATAAAGCTTTGTTCGAATTTTCTACCTATTTATATTGGTTTTTCTATTGTTATTTTACTAAATGTTTGTGCAATATTTTAGTTGCATGAGTTCATATCTTCGTATATTCGTGGTAAATATACTTTTTCTAAGCCAAACTCTATATTTTATTCATTCTTAATGCAGTTACTATTTTACTTCACTTTCTGTCTGGTCTAGCTAATTCATTTAGCATTCATTTGAAAATATTATAACTTAATACTGGGACAGCAAGAGTATTGATAGCAGTTGTTTTACTTTTGGCATTTAGTTCTGTTTTAAATATTTATCTAATGCGTCTAAATATTACTTCTTAACCATTTCATTTTTGTAGGTTGTACTGTCTTTTTCATTGACACTTAAAGTTTGTATCTGATATATACTTTCACTTTTGTTTCTTTATCTAACTTGATATTAGTATTTCTACTAACTGAATTCTTTTTCAGGTTCCCTTGGTGCATTTCTGTAACACAAATCCATACCAGTTGCTGTCGAAATTCCCTGTACTCTTTACAGAAAGTGTATTTGTCTGTCATCTGCGCGTTCAACAAAAAGTGGTTAATTATGCTCTCATAATATTGGTATCCTGTCCCAGTCTCGTTTAACGTGTTGGTTGAAAGTGTTAGTGCTAGTCTAGATTAGATTATAATCTTTTTTGTCTGTAACTGTACAATTATTTACTATTTTTCCCATGATGTGTTTTTAATATATCTGCTTACTACTTTACACATGGCAGACATTTCCAAGTCAACTTCATTTTTCATAATTTCTGGGCCAATAAAACAAAGTTACAGTAAAATACTGGTGTCAATGATATTGGCTAACATTCCTCCCCCATAATCTTTGTTGTACTGTGCTTAAATTAGAAACAATTATTACACCTACAGCAATTTGACTAACAACAGCCGACCAAAATCCACAAACAATACAACAGACATAAAGACAAATAAAAAAATACCTCGTTGCCAAAATACTCGAATAAACTAACACATCGAACAATAAGCTGCATTAAAAAGCAAACCTTGGCACATAACACAGACACACACACACACACAGGTAAAAGCAATTATTCATTTAAAATTAACACGTTCTCTCCAGTAAACTAAACAAACAAAATCTCTTTAATTAGCTTATCAGACAATACGAATAAGCCATACCAATCCCCAGCTTATGAAAATATCTCTTCATACTCATCAAAACAAATTCCAAACATGCCGACAAAAACTGATAAATAATAAACAAGAATACGAGGATGGGTGTTCAACACGCAAGATAAAACAAATCTTGAGCACAACATTCACACACATACAGACAGACAGACAGACAGAAACTCAAACATACATACTCAACAAAATTTCAAAATCATATGCCGCAATGAAATAGCCAAAGATCTTTAATTAATTTGAGTCTCAACGTAACTCACTTAAAAAAATATTCATTCCTAACCAAACAAAATTCTAAAAAAATTCACACAAGTCACTCAACCATGAAGTATCTCATGCACTATAAGAAATTCTTCAAACATTATTTGAAAGGTTTTGAATGTGATTCACAAGTTAGATTCACACCAAATAGACAAACCATTAAAATTCCCTGATCTTCACCATAATGCAATCCCCGTCTGCAGAACCTTACCATGGTGACAATATTCATAAACATTATACAAAACATAACAAAGAAAACTTCACAAAAAGCATGCCAGAATGAATTTTGCCAAAAACAAAAAATTATACAAGTTGCCTTAATTAGATTAATTTCATTAAAAAAAAACATTTAAAACATTCTCCTCAAGCTAAATATACGATAAGACTAAATAATGAGAGAAAATAATGGCAAATCAACAAACACAAACCAATGAACAGACAAAAGAAGCCAGACCTACCCACGCCAACGATTATAAAGACACCCCCAAACCAAGTTGTAACAGCTCTCACCTGAAGATCGTACTTGCTTGAAACTCTAGTCCCGAGATAAATATTCAGCTTCAATAAATACATGAGTACTCCTCATGCATTTGTTTGACAAAATTCATCATTCGTACTCATACACACATGCATACATATGCATGCATAAAGACAAACAGACAGACAAAATGGCTGACTACTCATAACCAGAAACACCATCATTGACTAATACCCATGCAAAATGCCAGCAATTCCCGTGCATGATGTTATTGCACCAGCAGTCGGTTTCACCAGGTTTTGCGTCATGCAGCTTCCATACTCGACCGGGCATCGGATAGTCACCTCGCCGACGATTACACAACCTAAAAGTTTAGGTCCAGTAAGGCTTGCACAGAGCTTCGCAGACCCTCTTCACCCTATTGACATGTTCCAGATAAAAGGCTGTGCAAGATATCCAGTACCAATATAGGTCGCAAGCGATATAATCTTCAGCGCAAGCAAAAGATCCCCAAAAGGCTCAATGCCATTCCTTGCATATCGGCTTTTATATCAGAGTGACCTTCTCCTAGAGATTCTCTTTAACAAAAACTAAGGGGTACCTCACCATTAATGGTCTTCCAGCCTGCTGGATACCAAATCGGAATTTCTTAAGTTCCGTGCTACAGAAAGATAATCGTTGGACTAGGTTCGTCCATCCTTTTGACAAGACTTGGTTTGAATCCTGCTGGGTTTCTAGTAAGACTCCTCACCAGACAAGCCTAATAAGAGTACAGTTTTTGTCGCCGATGATCCGACCATGCAACAAGTTGTATTGGATTCCATGTTGCCAGTAGCACTCATGAGAGCCTCACAAGTGACCTGACACAGAATACATACATACATACATACATACATACATAAATACATACATACATAGGAGTAATGGTGGACTGTCCCAATACCAGTGCAAACGTCAATAAAATTTAAACATAATACACTGGACATAGTGATTTGGGACAGGGAAGAGAAACTGTGTACAGTTGGAGAAATCAGCCACCCGGCAAATGTTAACATAAAGCTAAAGATCAGCGAAAAAGAAAATACATATGTTGAACTATTGAGAAATCTACAGTTAGTCTACCCAGAATACAAGTTCAGGTTTATATTATTGGGGCACTGGGATATGTAACACATTACCTAAGTACCAATCTTGAGAGATTATGTTTCACAAAATCAAAAAGAATAAAGCTGATTGGAAGATTACGGCTCGAAGCCATCACTGGAACTGTAAAAATCTGTAAAACTTTCTAGAAGTTTATAATTTGAATATATAAGAGCATATCTAGACATGCAACTATGTGCATGAGAATACATACATAAAACAAAATATACAAATCTGCACAAGTACTGGCTATAAATAGTGCACGCGTACGCATATGCTGTTGTTGTTGAATTCAATGAAGGAGCCTTGGATCTAGGTTAGAAACCGGCTCTTTCATTGACAAGAAATCTTGAAATTCAACTGAATAGTGACATACATTCGTACATACATACATACATACATATATCCATCCATTCATCCATACATCCATCCATCCATCCATCCATCCATCCATACATACATACATACATACACACATATATACATGCAGATGCTGGCAAAGCTGCTTGGTTCAGTATGCCATTTGATGAGGTCCAGTTCCGCCGTGCACTACCTTTGGAAAGGGTCTTCTACTATAACATCGGGTTGTCCAATACCTTGTGAGTATGTTTGGGTGAATGTGTGTGTGTGTGTGTGTGTGTGTGTGTGTGTGTGTGTGTGTGTGTGTGTGTGTGTGTGTGTTTCGATGTGTTTTACCTCTCACCACTTAACAAACGGTATTGATTCGTTTACGTCGTTATAAGCTAGGTATTTGGCAACAAGCGAACCTAAGAATTAGTACCGCATTAAAAAAATATTGAGATTCATTTGATCGACTAATGTGCCGAGACAGTGCTTCAGTATGGCCACATTCCAATGACTGAACCGAGTAAAACAATGTATATTCTGTAGTAAACATTTAATCGAACACTCGAGAAACTCGAGTCCGTGCGTATCACGTCAGATCGACGATGAGAAGGATGACTTCCCTTTGCAAATACCGACAGGGCACAGATGTGTGTCAATAGCTAGCTGGAGGAGATGTTCTCCTGGGGTTAAAAGCAACAGTAACATTCACCCTTAGGGTTTAGCCGCATTTAAGCTGCAAATATATTCACGGATATATATATATATATATATATATATATATATATATATATGTGTGTGTGTGTGTGTGTGTGTGTGTGTGTGTGTGTGTGTGTGTGTGTGTGTGTGTGTGTGTGTGTATATGTTTTTTGTGTCTGTGTTTGTCTCCCCACCCAACATCGGTGGTGTGATTACGTCCCCGTAACTTAGCGGTTCGGCAAAAGAGACCGATAGAATAGGTACTAGGTTTCCAAAGAATAAGTCCTGGGGTCGATTTGCTCGACTAAAGGTGGTGCTCCAGCATGGCCACAGTCAAATGACTGAAACAAGTAAAAGAGTAAAACATTGTATATATATATGGGGGGTATGCATGTATGTATGTCTGTATGCGAATAAAAGTCCAAGTTAAGGGAATGGACCAGGTGAAATGCACACTACTTGTGTTTCTTAGCTAGTTGAACCTGATGATATAATATTTATGCAACGAGTAATGGTCAACGAATAATGCTCAACATACTAACTTCCAACACTTGAATCCCTAGATCGTATATATAATAACAATAATAATAATAATAATAATAATAATAATAGTTTCTTAAGTAACGAGATGGATTTGGTATTAACCTTTATTTTATAGAACGACTAGCAGAAATACCCGGCGTTGCCCGGGTTAAAGAGAATAATGAAATCTAAAAACGCCGTCTAGACTACGCATCATCTTTATATATAGAGATGTATATACACACACGCACCCAAACACACGTATATATATGTATATCAATATAAATATATGAAAGTCAATGAAGTTTCGTAAAAGAAGGTGATCATGTACATACTTTCTTGTTGTTGTGATTATAACACCTCATTGTAAACTATGTTCCTTGTTTTCCCTTGTGGAGCATATACAAATAGGTTTTTTGTTGCTGCCCACTCTTGAGCAGCCAACATACAGTTGTCCATGTGAGAAGCAGGGCTCTTCCAAGAGAAGACCAGCTACAGACAGTGTTTGACCCTGATATTTGTTTATGGACATGGCAAAAGTCACACGAAGGGGGAATTGTAGTCTTCTGAATGTAAAAGGAATGTCTGCTCCTGATGGAGTAAGAGGAATTCTTGGAATAAAGACGTCATCCTCTTTTGCACATCCAGAAAGAATGGTAGCCTCGATAACGTGTGACATCATTTTCTAAATAATGCTCATCTGTTATGTTCGGGTTAAAATTTCATCAACATCAAAAATATATGAATTTTCATGGGAGTTATGGCCGTTATGCAAAGAATATAATTTCCAAATTTCATAAAGATCCATTCAGTACTTTTGACGTAGTTTTGGATAAGAAAACAAATGACTAATGTGTGTGTTTGTGTGCATGTGTATGTGTGTGTGATGGGTGTATATATGTATAGATATCTGTATGCATGTATATATGTATATATGTGTACATATTACATGTACATCTATATATATATATACATCTACACATATGTATACATATACATGTATGTATAGATCTATATATATATACATATACGTGTACATCTATATGTATACATATACATCTCTCTCTCTCTCTCTCTTTCTCTCTTTCTCTCTCTCTCTCTCTGAAAGTATCTGTCATTACAGTATCGAATTGTGTACATATACATGTATATGTATACATATACATCTCTCTCTCTCTCTCTCTCTTTCTGTCTCTCTCTTTCTCTCTCTGTGAAAGTATCTGTCACTACAGTATCGAAATGTGATTGTTTCAGTTAGTGGAATAGTTTCATTTTTAAAGTGAAAGTATTTGACATGAGTGTTTTTGTTTCACTTTTGACACGTAATACTTAAATAGTGGAGGAGATATTATGTTGCCGTGTGCTCGAACTCTGCAAGAAGTTAATAATTTTTTTTTGACTAAAACACAACTGGAACCCTAAGTAAGGCATGTGTAAAATTTGAATGAAATTGGTTGCGTAGTTCTCGAGTTTTAGGGATTCACACAGACAGACAGACAGACAGACAGACAGACAGACAGACAGGCAGACAGACAGACAGACACACATTCTCATTTTTATATATATAGATCGTTTCGAATATATATTCGTGGGCGTAGTATTGCGAATGTTAATGAACCTTGCTTTCCACCCATGAGATGCTGGATTCGATCCCACTGAATGGTCATGTCAGTAAATGTCGTTTTCTAGAGTCTCGGGTGATTCCATACTTAGCTATGACGAGTGGATTGTATTTGTAATTCAAAATGTTCTACCTTGTCAATGCGTCACACTGATTCTGCTGAGAGTTGCGTTAAGGGAACACGTTTCTGTGGAATTCAGACACTCACAAATTAATTCACGCACACGTTATTTAGTTAATCAAACAACCGAATCCTCGACGTGAGACGACGGAAATCCATCATCCATATATATTTGCCTGTGTGTATGTGTGTGTGTGCGTGTGTGTGTGTCTGTGTTTGTGTGTATATCTGTGTGTCTGTGTTGGTGTAGCAACGGGACACGAAAACATGTTTCAATAATCAACCCGACACACTTAACTGAATAAAGAGAAACTCGAATTTACCAAGAATACATATAACGGCGAGTCAAGTCACGAGTTATTAAAATTTGCTTAAACTTCATAGATATTCGATTCATCTACATGCTTCAGAATTAATTTTCTTGTCGAAATGTATTTACAACTCTATTCTTTTCGCAGTATTAATCAATGCATTCTAGTGAACACAGTTGCTTTCGCTTCATCGTAGGTCACGGGCAAATAAATGCACTGGGCCCTATACGCTTTATTTATTCTTTTCTACTCTAGGCACAAGGCCCGAAATTTTGGGGGAGGGGGTCAGTCAATTAGATCGACCCCAGTACGCAACTAGTTTTTATTGACCCCGAAAGAATGAAAGGCAAAGTAGACCTCGGCGGAATTTGAACTCAGAACGTAAAGACAGACGAAATACCTATTTCGTTATTGCCCACAAGGGGCTAAACATAGAGGGAACAAACAAGAACAGACGAACAGATTAAGTCGATTACATCGACCCCTGTGCATAACTGGTACTTAATTTATCGACCCCGAAAGGATGAAAGGCAAAGTCGACCTCGGCGGAATTTGAACTCAGAACGTAACGGCAGACGAAATACCGCTAAGCATTTCACCCGGCGCGCTTTATTTATTGACACCAAATCACAACTTATATAGACCAGAATTGGGCCACTAAGCATATGAGGCTCCCAAGCAACTGACCAGTGAGACCATACCTTAAATTGGCCCTGTTGGTGGGTAAATTACCTCTTGATATGGGCGAGGGGAATATCTATGAAGTCACGTTAAATTTTAATATCTTCTAACTGACTATCAATAATATATTTAATCGGACTAAGGCGGCGAGCGAAACGCTTAACGGCATTTCGTTCGTCTTCACGTTCTGAATTCAAATTCTGCAGGAGTCGCCTTTCCCTTTCATCCATTCTGAATCGATAATATAAGTACTAGTTGAAAAATATATTCAGTTTGACTAGATTCTAATCATCTGTTATTCAGTTACGTCAGACACAAAGGGTGGTGCGCTGTCAATCCGGGCCAGCTTGATCAAAGAAACACAGTTTTATGTGCAAGTATTATGTACACATCTATATTTTGATATATTCACACCTCGTGCTTAGTTCAGTTACGCTACATGCATACACTCACACACATACATCATATATGCACAGAGCTACAGAGAGGTGTTTCTACAATAAGTACTAGGCTTACAAAAAATAAGTCCTGAGGTCCATTTGATCGACTAAAGGCGGTGCTCCAGCATGGCCGCAGTCAAACGACTGAAACAAATAAATGAATATGATCCACTGACTATATGTATATATATATATATATATATATATATATATATATATATATATATATATATATATATATATATATATATATATATATATATATATATATATATATATATATATATATATATAATATAAAATCCGTTCTGTCTGTTTGTACGCTTATAACTCAAGTGTTGTTCATCTGATCACGCTGAAATTTTAAACATGGATACACGAGACAGCGGAGCGTTCCGTATTCTAAACAGATTTTCAAAGTTGTTGGTTTCAAAGTGAGAGTCGCTATTTTTTGTAATCTTTTCCTCCTGTTTGTTCCGCCATTAAAAGCAACATGTTTGCTCAGACAGCCGGCACATACCGTTTCGCTAGCAACAAGGGGAGTACAGAATGACAGTCAGCCAAAACCGTCACTGTGCTGTCTCTCTTCTTTCCTCTCTCTGTCTCTTTTATGATGTCCGAGTCAACTTGAAGTGGTATATATTTTGTGTTAAGATTCGTTATTGAGAAGAAACAGTCACATACAATCACCAAACATCTCTGCTACTTAACACAGTCCAGTCCAAGTTTGGGGTCAATAATCTTAATCTTTAGTTACAGTTTCTCATTCAAACTACATAGTAGGCAGAATTGTCGGATTAAGACAGTAGGGTGTTTTGAGGGACCTTTGGCTGCTATTTCTACCATGTCTAGCTACCATATAGAGGTCTCCCTCATTGGCTCATACATACATGCATATGTATATACATATGTACATAAAAATCGAAATAAAATACTTAAAGCAACAGTCGTCAAATGCAAAAGCCAAGGTCCATGCAGTGTCATGGACCAAATAAATTTCCAACTTCTTGCCTAATGCGAGCCCAGTGGAATTTCTTATCTCTTACACTATTTCAGTATTATGTCTCTATTGTAATATGAGATATTACTTTCAGTTTGAAAGAAGTCTGTCCTATATATATATATATATATATATATATATATATATATATAGGTGAGTGGTAGGTTTGCCTCGATCCTTCAGGGGTACACAAACATCACGTGGAGATGCGCTTGACTAAAACTGGAACAATGTTCTTAAATAGCACCCACCCTATATCCCCTTACAAGAAGACCAACGCAACAACTAAAACGTAAGGCTCTATTTACCTATCACCACTATCACACCACCACATATATTACACCCAATAATTACTTCTACATTTCGCACACCACAAACTTCGAATATACCCTTCAACACTCTGAAGAGATCGGCCAAACTACTGGCTGGATCGAAACGTGCGTAAGTGACTATGATATAATATACAAAATGACTCATTACATAGCCTAAACCTCCACACTGACTTATTTCACAAGCTCCACATAATAAAACAACGGCTATCTAGTCCAACGAAAATACTTTTTCTTGTATTTGTTGCTCCATTCTCCAAGTAAATATATATATATATATATATATATATATATATATATATATATATATATTCCTTATGCATTCCAAAACCGAGTTACCGATTTTGATGTATGGGGTATAAAAAGATTCAGTACTATTTTGGTTTCAAATTAGACTTAATTTCCATTCGCATATTTGCATTTCAAAAATTTAACATTATAATCTTTTCCGTAAATCAACTATCGTAAACATTTTATACGATGACGTCACATTTTCCATATATGGTGTACCTTAAAAGACATCAATCATCACGACACACACCTTCACTCACTCACTCTATCTTTCTTTTTCACTCTCTTTCTCTCTCTCTCTCTCTCTTACACACGCGCGCGCACGCGTTCATTTCATATATTTATATATATACAACTTTCATTTTCTTTCTCTGTCCTTTTCGCTTTCTCTTCTTTCAATTTCTGCTCTCTTCAAATAAATTTTTACCGAATGAGCGTGAGAAAAAACAGAAAAGACGTAATCTCTCCAGAAACAAGTATAAAGCGATGAGGAGTGTAGAAAACCGAGGGCAAGAGTCTGAAGAGAGATGAGATCAGCAAATACATGCTTATAAAAATGATAACTCGATCCAAATTGGTGTGCTAATCACAAATTGTCGTTTCTGTAGAGCTTTAAAATTTTCAAATGAAACAAATGTTATGTGCTGCTCAGATAACCGGTAACATTGCCAACACTACCAACTCCTTCTCAACCTCTTATGAATCTTCTAGAAGGCACTTCCATCCAGTCAAAGGATTTTCTGAACAATATCAGACAATACAGCTCTGCATTTCAAATGACATCGTTTGGTGCATCTAAGAAGATAGATAAACATGAACTTACGCCGACGTCAAAGTAGAAAGGGCAAGTCTATCACCTCATTGGTTCCCTGTTAGCCACAAATGAACAACCACAGTTTCTCCAAATTTACCTTATGAGTGATGTAGGACAACAAACGCGAAGGAGGTGCTAAAATTTCAGGTGATGAGTCGTGTTAGACACAGTGGTGCTGCTGGAAAAGAGAGTATATCCACTGACAGCTTTTCGGTGCGTTCAAAAATCACATAACCCCCGCCTCCAATTTTCCATGACAGGTTAGGGCCTGAAATATTCCAAACGGATGCAAAGCATGTTGCTTAGTCAAATTAGCCCTGCATTTACTCCACAAATGTTTTGTTGTCAATGCTGCACTTTCCCATATCACCTGTTTCAACCTTACTGTAATATATTATATACAAACTATGCCATTTTAACCCCGAGTAACGCCGGGTATCTCTGTATGTATGTATATATATAGCACCGTTGTGCCTTTTGGTTGTAAATTGAGAATAGGCCACCTTAATAATTCATAATTTTGACTTTAACAATTTGTTGAATCAGCCTCTTATTCCTACGGTATTCTCTATAAACTGACAAGACAAGTTAGCTTTAGCCCTCGGCAACCGGATGAGAGTCACTGATGAGGATTAATCAATTCGAAAATCCTCGATGATCTTGCTCTGTCTCGCTTGATGTGCAGAGCTTATCTCCCTTGCCAGTCATTAGATAAGTGCTTCCGCGTGGCTGAGAGTTGTTCTGACTCTTATTTCTCGCAACGCTGGTGCTGACTAGCACCCTTAGTTACCTTAAGGACATCTATACTGGTACCTTTTGGTTATAAATTGCAAATAAGCCACCTTAATAATATATATATATATATATATACGCCATGATAGATCGCTGTCCACTACATTTATTTTTTTTCTCTTTGTTTCTCTCCTTATTTTTTTCTGTGTTCCTTTCAGTTGAAGAGCGTAGCTCGAAACGTCAATGACATTCTCTATTCCCGAGCGTTAAGCTAATACATCCATTTGTTGTTTACACCACCTGTCTTCGTTTGTTGTTTTTTTCGTAAATTCTCCCATATATATATATATATATATATATATATATATATATCCCTCTTTGACACCGCCTCAACTCCTGTTGAATTTGTAGAAGTGTCATCATGCTTACGGCATCTCTTTGGCATCTGAAATCCGGTGGAATCCATCTTGCGGTATGAGCACATCAAATGTCTTTCATAACGACAGAATGGAAATGGAAGTGGCTGCTGTATTGAAATAATATTTTAATCATCGACCCCCGAAGGAATGAAAGGTCAAACTGGCCTCAGTGAGATTTGAAATGATAGCGCAACGAGAAGAAAGGAATTTCGCAATGTATTTTATTCCATCTTCTAACAACTCTGCCAATTCACTGAAGTAGGCATGAATGTATATGTATGTACACACACACACACACACACACACACACACACACACATACACACACATATGTATGTATGTATGTGTATGTATATATATATGTATATATATTTATGTATGTATGTATATATGTATGCATGTCTATGTTTGTATATGTATATATATATATATATGTGTGTGTGTGTGTGTGTGTGTGTGTGTGTGTGTGTGTGTGTGTGTATGTGTGTGTGTGTGCGTGTGCGTATGTGTATATGCGAGTTTGTGTGTATGTATGTATATATGTATATGTAGTCACTCCCACCGAAGCAGAAAGCAACCAGCAATAAAACAGGCTTCAAGCAACCTCTTGGTAATTACAAAAGAAAAGGAAACAATAAAATCTAATGAGAAGCTGCCCTAAGAATCGTAAAACGATCAACGTAAGATTTAAAAGAATTAAGATCATAGTTATCTGAGAAACAAGAAAGAACATAGTTCCATAAAGCAGATGTTCAAAGAAATAAGTACAAGAGTTGGAAAGCTTAGAGGTGGGGGCAACAATGAATAGAATAAATTGTTGAAAATCGAGTCATTCGATGAATATAACAGAAAAATTTCGGCAGACGTTAACCATGAAAGTATTTCAAGAACAGGGATAAAGTAGTGAGCCGGCAATGAAAGGGTTCAAGTTTAGCAGCCAAAATAAGATCATCACTGTTAGGGACTCAATTCCGAACACAATCAAGGAGACGAATAATGCTAACAGAGGCATTAGCTTAAATGTGGCGACATTATTGAAAAAATGGATAACAAACTTACAAAGATGATAAATACATCCGATAAAACAAAACCGAGAATTTACTTTGATGTCTTGCAAAGAACTTGCACATGCAAGTGCTACCAGTCTAGAACTCCGCATACCGGGAGCCAGCAAGTGTGTGGGGTCATCAGGAGAGAATACGCGCCCTTTCGGAGCCTACCTCTCAAACTGAGCTTGTTAATTTTCCCAGTTTCTCCACTGCAGAACCTGTCATTTTATAAAGTTCTCGACATACCTTGTTTTAAAACTCTTTATATTTTCCTTTCTAATTAGCAGCAGGCCATAAAACCCTCGATTTCCTCCGAGTACTATCTGATCCACCAGTTTCATAACTTGCGGTTTACTGTCGAGAAGAGGTCTTTGCTGTAGCATTTATCGATCCGCTGTGGTTTGAGTCCAGGGATGATTTGCCACGTGTTTTACGATCAGATGATCCACACTGCTCTGTTCTCTTCTTACAAGTCTTTCCCTGATGTATCTTCAAGCCTCTCACAGTTGCAAAGATTCTACAGCACAGCTTACATCCAAAGTTGTTTGCACTTCGTTCGCTGTTCGAATGAATAGCCGTACTCGTGTCCAAGTAAGATCTTTTGAAAAATGATAAACTTTACTGACAAACATTCAAAGACACAAGAAAAAACACGAAACACATAAAAATAGAAATATGATCAGAGTTCTTGTAACGATTACTGGAAAGAAGTTAGGTTCTTTTGCTGAGTGGAAAATAACCAGCCACTGAGTGCCCCAATAAGTCATTGACTACATGTGAAGCTGATGTACTCCTCAATTTTAGTTTTCATTTATATACTTAGTATTCTGCCAGATTTTAGTACTCTTAAATATAACTTTTTCCTTCCAATGATTTTAATATATGGCCATCTGGTAACTGAGTGCCTTCACTGCTGACTACCTGTCCCTTTATTTATGACATATGTTACGCTCTTATCTATTCCAGATTCCATACCTATATTTTTGCTGAATAGTCTTTCAATTTGTATTAAGGAATCTATCTCTTTTTTATTGTTACCGAAAAGATTCAGATCATCCTACTAAGCTGAGGAAGATTAAGCATAACACAAATGTTAAAGAGGATAACGAGTCTCCTTGGAAAATTCCCTTCTTGATGTTAACTTTCCCTACAGCTGTGTCACCTGAGTAGAGAGCTACTTTCCATTTCTGCATGCTATAGCTAATTAACTCTGTTATGTTGTCTGCAAACTGAATATACTCAAGCATTCACTTATGCAAAAGTGCAAAATCATGCCATAGGCTTTTTTTAATGATCTATCTATGCCATTTAATTTTTCTTTTAAGATTTCACTTCTTTTAGAACTGCTTTAACCTTTCTGTTCTTCTGGAAGTAAATTCTGACTGTGAAGATGCCTCTAAACGCTTTCTGAGAACATTTCTGGTAATAGCTTTCGCACTAATGGTGAGTAAGTGATTGGTTTATAATTACTAGCTATATTGCCCCTGTTTTTGTCTTTCATCGGTAGTACTGCTCTCCCTCTAGTCATCAGATTAGGTATCACTCCTCTATTCAGGCAATCCTGAAGTTATTCCCTCAATCTCCCGTGTTAGCTACTAAATTTCTTTAACCGGTACCCTTGAACAAAAACTGGTTTTGGTCCCTTTCTTCCCAACACTTTACACATTATTTCACTTGCTAGCTTTAGATCTCCCCAACTATTTCTTCCCACTCTTTCTTAAACCATTCTGTATCACCATTACGAATAATTGGCTCCAGAACTTGCTAACTTCTTCTTCACAAGCATCTCAGCTTCAGTAATTTCTTCACTATTTGATCGGCGATAATATCTCTGGTCCCTATGAAATAATTTGTTCTGTTGATACAGATCTCTTCTTTTCTGCTATCGGGAAAGCTTACCAGCTGTTGCTATGATACGCTATTTAAACTCTTCTATGATTATCCCAAATCTTTTCTCGTTGACGAAGAAGAGTGTCTTAATGCGGGCATAGGTCATGTATTTATGGCTTTTATGATGTCCCCTCCGTTTGATTTTGTTTCGAGCGCCTTCTTAATTCTCTGCTTGTACTCATTAAGTTTCTCATTTCTCCTTATTATCTTGCAGCACTCCTAGATATTTCTACCCCTAAT
Source organism: Octopus bimaculoides (assembly GCF_046866305.1). Taxonomy (NCBI): domain Eukaryota; kingdom Metazoa; phylum Mollusca; class Cephalopoda; order Octopoda; family Octopodidae; genus Octopus; species Octopus bimaculoides. Next base: position 46,549,710 of record NC_142935.1, on the reverse strand, counting down.
TATTCCACAGCGATCTAATGATGTTGCCTTGCGGTAATGTTATGCCATCAGAATTTACCTTCCGGCCTCTCTTCTTGATTTGCATTGCGCACTTTACTCAAACTGCATATCAATATATTTTATGAATGCTCTCACTGTTTGGATCAGTGTCTAGGTGTATGTCATTTTTCATATACAGATTGAGATCATCCATATCATCATCATCATCATCATCATCATCATCATCATTATCATCATCATCATCATCATCATCATCATCACCATCATCATCATCATCATCATCATCATCATCATCATCATCATCATCATCATTATCATTATTATTTTTCTCTTTATCACAGGTTTTGTTGGAGTTCCTGGCGTCTTGCATACATAGCGGGTTTACCACCGGTAACCAGCGGTGCCATGCTATCCGTTCTTTTCAGCTATCTAATACTTTCCTGATTATTATTATCTGGCCGTGCCAAAGAGGCAAAACTTTTGTAACAGTTCTACTGGGCATTCTATTCCAATTTCCTTTATATTCCTCTTGATGCCTTCTGATACTGTTCCCAAGGACCCAACAATAATTGGCACTGTCTTCACTTTCATTTTCCCCTTATCACTTCTGCACTTATCACTTTCTGATGTCTTGTCTATTCTGTATTTTATGTAGTTTGTGTATTTTATGTTATTATCGTTATTATTTTTATTATCATTATCATTATTATTATTATTATTATTATTATCATCATCATCATCATCATCATCATCATCATCATCATCATCATCATCATCATCATCATCATCATCATCATCATCATCATCATCATCATCATCATCATCATTATTATTATTATTATTATTATTATTATTATTATTATTATTATTATTATTATTATGATATCGGCTGAAAAGCGGCATACGTTAATCAGTATTGTGAAGAAACATCACCAATTTTATAACTCATTGCCATTGGTGCAAGGGAACGATTGCACCTATTTGTATGTGTGTAGAAGCAATCATGTATGTGTGCGCGTGAGACACTAAGTGCATCTGTGATTGCGTGAAAAATTGTGCATCACATGCGTTCATGCAATTGTGTGAATGCGTGCAAGTAATTGTTTTTGTGTGTATAGATGTTTTTTCAAGGGTTTGTGTGAGGGTCTATGTACGTTCGAGTCAGATGTAAGTATCTACATGTAGAATTGAGTTTTTATGTTTAGGTATATGTGTGTGCGTCTAAGTTTATGTAAATGTGTGTAAACGAGTGTACATGTGCATATGAGTTATTGTTTGTTAGTGAGACGTATTACAGCTTGTATGAGAATTATTGCACGTATGTCTAACAACGTACGTGGTTTGGTGTTTGTTGCTTGTGTATATAGGTGCAACTAAAGTTATCATGTAGAAAGAATTGAATTTGCATATGTCTGTATGTGGATCCTTATTATCGAACGATGGAGATACACGTCACTACTACCACAGAAATTGCCACAATATAACCCAGCATTATAATATTCGACGAAGCGGGGCCATTCTACAATGAAATCCCGAAAGCAGTTTCAAAGAAAACTTAAAATACATAACCAAAATCACACAAATGAACCATGTTCCAAACAAAACAATGAAAAGAAACATCATCTGGTTAAACCCGTTCTTCAGTTTAAACATAGCGAGAAATGCTGCCAGCAGCTTCTTAATATTAATCATTATCCAGCCCTCATTCTCCTATACATAATGCAAGTTAGTGAATAGGAACAAAATAAAAGTAGCTGCAGCTGCACAAGACTTATCATATAAGTCATATCAACTGTATATCTAGAAACCCATATCCAGCAATCAAAAGGAAATGTCCGTTAGATGGAAATTTCCTTAAAAAAATAATAATCTATAAGGCAATAGCATTGTAATAGAAAGAAAATTTCAAAAACTACATTGGTGTAACACATGCTATTTATACAACCATATACAGACAACATATACATTCGTTTCGCAATTTACACAAAACATCCAATAATTTTGTTGAAGTATTTTTGACATTTGTGTATTGTGTATGTAGCTTCACTGACGTTGTAACATTAAATCCTAGATTAAAATTATAACATTATGACAGGTGTAAAATTTTATCATAAACACTGTAAAATTACATCATTGACTGTAAATTTTCGCCATAGAAGTTTTGATTTAGATACCTGAAGTTATGAAATTACATCTGTACATAAGGTATATCATTTTCGTTGAAAATTGTAACATTGGCGTTGTAAGATTACATTATAGACATTGATAAACGATATCATAGATGTAGGGAAATTCTATCTTTGATGTTGGAACACTGACGTGATAAAATAACATCAATTACATTATAAAAGAAATTACAATGCTGACATTGCAATATGGTAATCTTAAAACTATATGATTATAACAATGATTGTGTGATATTACATTAAAAATTAGTATAATTATCACACTAAAATTATGAAATTAGGGAAGTGACGTTGAGAAGTTTTAACTCAATGACGTTTTGAAATTAACGTTGTTAAATTAGATTATATGCATTCACAATGACGTTGTGAATATACAATATCGATTTTTTTCGAAGAGGATATTGACATTGTGAATTGACAATTATTTATCTTTGATCTTTTCAAACTACATAAGTGATTTGCGAAAATACTGTGTCCATAATAATAAATTACATAAAGCAGGTTATTGAATTTTATAAGTGGTGCTGTAGAAGTTATCATAAATGGTGTAAAATTATAACAATAACGTTAGAAAAGTAATAATTGATGATGTTAAGTTGCATTGTTGAAGTTGTAATATTACATACTTGAAATAATTCATAATGTAAAATTGACGTTTCTAACGTTTAGAATTTATATTATTTACGTTAGGAAATTATATCTTTGCTGATGTGAAACTTCTCAATATATCTTTTTAAATTACATCATTGACAAGACTGATGCTGTGTATCATATCTTTGAAAATATTGTATATTACATCATTACATCATTACATCATCGACGTTCTGAAATTTTATCAATAATGCTACAGAATTACGTCACTGACGTTGCGAAATTACGTCATCGTTGTTGTAAAACTGCATCATTGTTGTTCAAGCATTACATCATTGTCTTTGGTATATTACATCATAGCTATTCTGAAATTACGTCATCGATATTGATATCACTGAGGTTAGATTTTTGTCGCAATATGGTCGTTGTGAAAATGTATCGTTGACGTTGTATGTAAATAAGAGATTGACGTTTTGAAATGCTTTAATAGACAAAGTTGTTTGTAAAAAAACTTTAAGCAATACAAGGGAAAAATTAGGCAAAACATGCAAAGTGGTGTCAATAAATGAAATCAGGGAGAAAAGATATTGTATTACTTTAAGGTGTTATATAGGTTCTTAAATTATCCGATAATATTTCGACAAAAAGTCTTCTTTTCAAATAGGAGTTCGGGGAAACGTATTGTTACCGGTAGAGAACATTAAAATCACCTATCAGTAACTACATATTCATTAATCTTGAGAAATTATCTCAATGACATTGATATATAACGTCACAGGCGTTGTGAAGTAAGACCATTAATGCAGAGAAATTACATAATTGATTTTATTATCTAAATTAATGACGTTATATAAGTCATCATCAAAGATGTTGTTATACGAATTACGTTGTGTGAGCAATCAAAAGATTTGCAAAATTAGGTCACGTGCGTTTCCAGATAACATCACTGGAAACATAAATACTGACGTTACGAAATCAGATTGTGTTACTAATCCACATCACTAGTTTTGTAAAAAGTACATCTCTGACATTTTGAAATTTAAATTTAACGCTTTTAATTTACATCACTGAAGTTGTAAAATTACGTTACTTCATTGTTATGGGTCTTGTAAATTTACATCAATGACCGAATTAACTGAAACCACTCACTTTTTAAAATTTCCATCAACGACGTCCTAAAATTACGTCTTTGACGTTTTGATATTGCATTATTGACATTTTAAATTACATATCATAGCTGTTGTAAAATCATATCATGGATACTGTAACACTGCGTAATTTATATTGTTAATTGACATCATTCATGTTATGAATTTACATTTCATCTGATTTTAAATTTACATGCTTAACGATTATAAAGTGCGTAATTGATGTAGTGAAATTCCAATGCTAACGTTTTGAATTTAAATTAATCTGCATTGCATTATTACATCACTGCCTCCGTGAAGATACAACGGAGGTATCGAAAATTTACAACACTAAGTTAGGTTAATTACTGCATTTACAACTGATTGTATAAATTTACCGCCACCGACTTTGTGAAATTAAATTCTTAAAAGTGAAACCATTATATAACTGGTTTTCTTTTTTTTTGGGGGGGGGGGCTATTACCGTTGGAAAATAAAAGGAACATATTGTTAAGTTATTTTAACCGGGTAAGTTTATATCATTTACAGTGGAGAGTTATGTTATTGCTGTTCAGGAACAACATCAATACTACAATATTGAAATCATTCACTTTGGAAAATTGCACCATTACGGGTGTAAAAGCACGTAAATATACATAGTGAACTACATCACTGAAATATAGGACCTCAGAGGTAAAATTTTATAATGTAAATCAAAAAATACTTCAAAAGAGAATAATGAAATATTTTACGACATAATTTTACAATGTTGTAATTATATATATTCGATATCATAAATTCGCAACTTTAATTTTATAACGTTAATAAAGCAATTTTGAAAATCTCATAATAATTTTCACGACGTTATTGATATTTCACATTCTAAAATGACATTATTGTTGTTATTAAATTACATCAATGACACTGAAAAGTGAATCATTGAAAATTAATTCATTGACGTTGATAAATTACGTATTTGACCATTTTAAATTACGTTAAATTGCGTCACGACGTTGTGAGATACGATCGTTGTTATTATGACTTCATATCATTGACGTTGAAAATGACATCAACGTCATCGTTAAATTATATTTTGAAATTGTAAAATGCTTATTTGAAAATGATCTGAATAACGCTGAGAAATTACATTATTCTCATTGAGGAATTGCGTTTTGCCATTGTCGTTTCAAAATTGCGTCATTGATTAGCTGTATCAGCGTTGAAATACTTGCAATGTCGACGTTTCAAAATTGTATTATCATTGTTCTGAATTCACTTTAGTGACATTGAAAATAAATATATTAACTACGTAAAAATTACATTTCCAAACCTTAAAATTACATCTTTGGAATTGGGAATTTACGTTATTGTCATTATAAAATTACATGATCGCAGTTGTGAAATTATATGCATGACATCTTATTAAATACCTTGCCGAGGTTAGAAAATTACATCACTTGTGTTATGACATTATATACTTGTTGTTTTTGAAATTACATCAAGAAGTTCTACGGAAAATTTCATCGCTAACTTGTGAAATTCGATTTTTAACTTGGGGAAGTTACGTGAATCGTTTGAATGTAAAGCTACTTCAACAACACTGTAAAATTCCATTTTGAAATTATATGTGTGTGTGTGTGTGTGTGTGTGTGTGTGTGTGTGTGTGTGTGTGTGTGTGTGTGTGTGTGTGTGTGTGTGTATGTACGTGAGTTTGAAAGATTATAGATCAGCGTCATTGACATGAAGTTATTTCTTGTTAATGTTAAAAATTTATATTCAGTTATATTTTATAGGTTATTTTACTTCAGTCATTGCGCTGTGACCGTTCTAGGGCAACACCTTCAATGATTTAGTCGAGCAAATCGACACCAGTACTTATTTTAAAATCTGCTATTTATTCTATCGATTACTTTTGGTGAACCACTAGGCTATGAAGATGTAAACAAACCAACCAACCATACCATTTGTCAAGTGGGGGCGGTGCAAAACACAAAGCCAAAAATGAAACACACACAAACACTCATACAGATGTATTTGTACGTAATGAGGCCAGTCATCATTCATTGAATTATAAATACACTGGACCTTTTAAAGTTTTGTCAATTAAAGATAAAACTATGACCTTGGATATGCATGGTAAAAAGTAAGTTGTCAGTTTAGACAGAGTTAAAATAGTTTATTTTGACCAGTCTTCATGTAATGAGAATAAAAATTTGAGCAACACATTTCAAAATAACTCGAAACAGAACAATTCACAAGTCAGTGAACTTAAGGTTGAGGAAAAGATCCACAAGTCAATTTAAAAATCAGCTACCAGCGAAAAGAAAACTAGAAGTGGTAGAATTGTACATTTTCCCAAAAGACCTTCTCAGTTTGTTTGAATATAATCCTCGTGGACTTTTATATTCCTGGATGTTTTTTTAAAGGTTTTATAATTTTTATCCAGAGAAATTATATTGAACGATTTGATAAACTTTCCATGAACGCTGTATTATTGTAAAACCGTGATGCGCGGTAATTTTCATTTGTTCAACATGTGGATATATTTGTAAATTTGCATATTTGACTTGCTAAAAATATTAATTCCAACTATGTACTGAAATATATTTGTATAATTAATATTCTTTTCTTTTTTCGCAAAATTTTAACAGTTTTTCTGGATGAGGGCTTATGTAGCGACCTTTATCGGTAGTAATATGACGTAATGGTCATGTTGCCCGAATAGGTATAATTGTTAGTTTCTCATTGATTAAAATCACTGCCCATATTTGAATTCTAACTTTCGTCAGAGAGAAATCTTTCACGAAATACGGTTCTTAGAATTCAGGTATGAGCAGTTATAAAAACACTTAATTTGGGGAAATTAATCAGTGTTCGTTGGTTGTACCCCAATTCCACGATACTCACTCCCTTGAGATATTGGCTATTGTTATGCCATGTCTATTATCTAATTCAGCAAGGCTGTTTTGAATTGTTGATTAAAACTCTAGTAGCTTAGTTATGGAAGAATTAGTTAATATAAATTTTATGTCGTAACTCTACGACAGTCTTCCTTTGACTTATAAAAATGTACAGTAAATATTAAATGTACGTAGATCAACTAATTTAGTAAATAATTTCTTTTTCTTCATTTTCTTCAACCTGTTGATGAAATTTATTTCTGCGACTATGAAACAGTTATTATAGCGGTGAAAAAGAGCTAGCTTTATTATCTTCAACATACATGCACGTTCAGCGTCCTGTGGTGTGTATAATTCACCACGGCGTTTACGCACCTTGAGTTAAGATTTATGTATGGTGATAAATGCTTATAATTAAGTTATAAGTGACGGGTTTATCACCATAGATTCCTATTCAAGTAATATTTATATTTATTATCCCTTCCAAGTCAAACCCGTTATAAGTTGGTAACCTACAATTTGCCACTCTTCATTTCTTCTCAATAGCACCGGTTATAAAACACCGTTATATATATATATATATACACGACGGGCTGCCATACAGCTACCGTCTACCGAATTCACTCTCAAAGCATTGGTCGGCTTGGGACTATAGTCGAAATTCTTGCCTAAGGTATCATGGAGTGAGACTTAACTGGAATGCGCATGGTTGCAAAGCAAACTCCTCAACTACGCAATCGTTGAAAAATTGCAACATCGACATTTTCAAGTAACATCACGAAAATCGTGAATTGACATAATATATACCGTAAATTTTTTTTTTAGTGACCATCTACAAGTTGCAATATTAGCACTGCAAAATTATGTCTTTGAATTTAGTAAATTATGTCATTGCCGTTGTAAAATAACATTAGTGAGGTTAGAAAATTGCATCAAAGACTCGTAAACTTACAGCTTCATACATGTTTCAAAACTAATGTGATTGACTTTGTGAAATTACGTTGGTAACGCTTGAAAATAGCAGCATTGACGTTGTGAAATTTCAGTATCGACTTTTAATGATACTTCGAACATTAACGTTTTGAACTAACATCTCCGTAATATCGACGCTCTGATATTACATTATTCATATTTTGATATGGTGTAACTTACACTGTGAAACTACAATGCTGACTTAGTTAAAATACATCTTTTACTTACTGAAATTAGAAAGCTGACGTTGAAAATTTACATTAGTAACGTTGTGAAGTTATATACACCGTTGTAAAGTTACGATATTGGCGTTGTGGATTTACGTCAATGATATTACGCTACTCCTCATTGACGTCAAGGATATTACACCACTCCTCATTATACCAATAAGATTGTAAAATTAACTCACTGACCTTGTGAATAACATCATCGATATTGTGGAATTGCGGAACTAATTTTGTGAAAGTATATTCGTGTCAATACAAATGTCATGATCATTGATGTCAGAATATATCATTATCATTTGAAAGTGATCTTTAACTTTGTTAAATTACATTATTGACGTTTTGAAACAGATTTTATGAAATTATATCACTAATATCATTGATGTATTTTAATAACATTATTATCATTTTTATTTAATTGTCTTATTGACATTACCATTCACTTTGTGAAAGTTACCATAGACCTTTAAGGGGTCAATATTTAGAGATAATAAAGTTAAATTAATGACGTCGTTAATTTATATTAATAACGTTGTGAATTGACATCTTTTACAATATGTAAGATTTTCGTTACCCTTATTAACGCTATCGTTTACTTTATAAACTGATATCATTAGCACAGTGTGTTTACATCACTGTTGAATATTATTTACGTTTGGAAACTACATCGTCGATATTCGAAATTTGTCATTTATGTTATGAAATGTTATCAAAATATACAACATCCACATTGGGAAAGTTTTACTTAATACATGGAAGTTAACACAAAACGTATTCTCAATATATTGATGACAGAAATTCCATAAAAGAAAGGTTTCATTGACAATAACTCTTGCTAATCAGTTTGTTTCTCTGATGGTACGATTAACGAGTAACACTGCAACATAGCGCAACAAGTATACAAAACAAAATCCTCATCAGTTACACAAATTCGCAGCTCCTCATAGCAGTAAAACTACCTTATCCGTGGTAACTATTTACAGATGAGCAAATTAGATGTGGGTTGTGTGTCTTTGTAAAGGAGTGACGGAAAGACATACCGTTTTACCTATGAAGAGATAAGAACTGTCAATCCTTCAGCCTGTAGACCAGAATTCTATCGACTCCACTTGATACAGCTCTCCAAATTACCTTTAGCTAAACAAGTAATGAAATTTGAGACAAAAAAATCTACAAATTAGTTTCTGTTTGTATTTCCCATCTCCAAAACCGTTATAGTTATCAACAACATGAATACATACAAGAGATGTGTAAATGTCCTCTCTTTCTCATTCTTTATCTCCATTTCTTTCTGTCTATCTCTTCTCCCTCGGCAAATTTACACTCATTGCTCCTACCTTCCCTACTCTCTAAACAATTCTTTCATCTTTCGGTAAGTTTTGTTTTTGAGGTCTGATTAGATAAAGTATGTTTTGCTGTTTTTTATTCCTCTAATATTTCTTTTTGGTAAACAAAATTATGTTCTTCATTTTATCACTAATGGCAAATTATCTGCTACATCATACCTTTAATTGCATTCCATTCAGATCCTTCCAACGTTATGTGGACATTTCTTAAGAAAGTAAAAACACATAAAACGTAACGAAAAGGAACAAAAGTAAAATATAATTATATCGGAAACAAAAATGAGGTCGTAGCACAAAACACAGCTCGTGAGTTTTGGTAATGGCTAAATTCTTATTATAAGATCCCGCCGAAGGAATATTTGTACACAATATAATGATGTGGTAATTCTTATTTTGTCTTTATTTCATTAATTGAATATTTATTTGTATAACTATTTACATAAAGCAGAGAAAGCGCATGCCTATTTTGTGTGTGTACGTATGCGGATGGAATGTATACGCGCAAATGCTTACAGGAGGATCAGAAAGTATTCAATACTAAAATTAGAGTAAGTTATTTGACTGAAAAATGACAATTTACAAACCGTTACTCTGAGATTTTCATAGTTTCGATTCAGATGATGGCGAAATATGAAACATAGGACGAAATTTTAAAGAACTTTTAGGTCATGTGTGTGTATTATATTATATATGTTAGTATGAATGTGTATATATACAGAGGGAGAGTGAGAGAGACGGACAGACCGATGGATGGATGATAGATCTACATATATATATATATATATATATATATATATATATATATAGAGAGAGAGAGAGAGAGAGAGAGAGAGAGAGAGAGAGAGAGAGAGAGAGAGGGTGGGGGTGAGTGAGAGAAAACAATGTTATTTTATTTCATACGGGTAGAAATATAGGAAATGTAGAAATTGAAAATGCACTGAGAATAGTTAAAATATTTTTTATTAATGTATTTAAAGTTTTAACCAGTTTCACAGTTTATACTGATTTTCAAAAAGTTCAAATAGAAAGACGTGGCTTATGACGCAGCTGCCTTGCTTCTTACTAGTGTTTGAAGCTTGTCCTATTTTTAAGGGAGTTCATGGCTCAAATTAGTATATGTTTTAAATAGGATTTGATTGGTAGAGGATAGTCATGTGACTGGTCTTAGACATCTTTGTAGGTTCCTCGCTACGTCTGTGTTTTAGTATCAAGTGACAATGTTCGGTGTCGTAAATTAAGGCTGACACGGTTGACTGAACATGTCCAAACAATCAATGCTCTGAATATTGTCTGTCAAGTGTTTGTAGAGAATGAACATATGACTAAGTTTATAAACTTTTGTACGTTTCCTGCTACGTCCGTGCGTTAGTGTCACGTGACAGTATATTTTGCGCCTAAAAAGAAGGCCGACACAGTTGAGTGAACATGTTTATTTATAATCAAGGCACTCCAAATTTGATCAGTCTGGCGGGAGAGTTGATAGGAGTTGTTTGTATGTAGTCTTGTGGCTAAAGTTTAGGTTGTTCGCTGTGTATATTCCTCATGATAAGTGGCAGAATGAGTTTTCTGTGTGAATAGTTATTTGTGTATGTACTCTGTTAAGGTTTGTTGAGTTTTGGTTTGTACTTTTGCATGAAAGTATTTTCTTTGTTTATCTGTGCTTCATGTGGTATTCGCTGAACATAGGTAGAGTAGGAAGACCTGAAATTTGGGGACTTATCTTTTGCACATATGTCTATGTGTCTATTCAGTGGAATCTGTCTATTTACTTGGGTCTCGTATCGGTGAATGGTCAGTCCATTTCTTAGAGTAAGCTTTGTTTGACCTATGTCATCCCTGACATTTGATAACGTATATTAGGTTCCTTGAAGAACATGTAAAGTGATTTTTTGCGGTAAAAACCTGACCTGTTTTGAATTTATATGTTGTGTCTCTCTACAAGACTCAAGACATCATTGTTATTTATACTGCCCATCCCATTCCGCCCTAGGATCCACTCTGGCGTTGAAGTTACCAAACTACAGTAGTTGTTCCTAGGTTGGAGTAACTGAAATGTCTTTCAGAGTTGGTCATACAATTTGTCCTTTTTAACTTGTGTAGAAAAAAGTGTCGGAGCATGATCATCAACAAATTTGATAAACCGCTTGGATGTAAGAAGCCGAAGTTAGAAAACCTGCTAGGTACCACTGCCACACTCCTCTCTTTCACTCTCTCGCTTTATTTCTCTCTCTCTCTCTCTCTCTCTCTCTCTCTCTCTCTCTCTCTCTCTCTCTCTCTCTCTCACTCTCTCTCTCTCTCTCTCTCTCTCTCCGTCTCTCTGGGCTCCACCGTGTTTAGCAGTGACTCTCTCACAGCGAAGCCAACACGATGCTTTCTAATCTTGTCTAAGTCCTTTCCCTGCCAGAAACAAAGTATCGTCCCTCAAATTCCTGATTCTGCGAAGCATTTTTCTTCTGTTTATTCGATCTCTTTTGGAAATTTTAGCAGTTAGACCAGTAATGATGATCCGTACATTTCAGCATCTTAACATGACTGCTAGTTTCTTCTTTTGTTTTCTTATTATGTCCAGTGCGATATTGCGTTATTTACCATTTGCGATTCGGGCTATTTGTATCCCTAAGACCCATGCATTCAGTATGGCGGATGGAAAGTTGTAGAACATCTAATTGGTTGAGGTTTACCCAGGTTGAGGTTTACCCAGGTTGAGATGGGTAGTAGCAATTCAGTGAAATATGATAGCTTCTCTCTCCATCAAAAGTTGTCCCTGGCGCCCACACACCACGTAAGTAGA
>NC_142935.1:46522573-46532573 GCF_046866305.1 Octopus bimaculoides | reverse complement strand
AAATCCACAGTACACACAATATCTTCAATCTACACACCATCATAATATTGGATGCTGTGCGATGTCCTACGTAATAATAAACCCTTTTACAATAGGCACAAGGCCTGAGATTTTATGAGAGGGGTTATCAATTGTATCAATCAAAGTGCTCAACTGGTACTTATTTCTTCAACTCTGAAAGGATGAAAGCAAAATCGACCTTAGCGGAATTTGATCTCAGAGCATAAAGATAGACAATTCTAATAATTTTGTCAGCTCAATCATAATAATAATAATAATAATAATAATAATAATAATAACAATAATAATAATAATAATAATAATAATAATAATAATAATAATGATGATGATGATGATGATGAGAAGAAGAAGAAGAAGAAGAAGAAGAAGAAGAAGAAGAAGAAGAAGAAGAAGAAGAAGAAGAAGAAGAAGACGAAGAAGAGTATAAAAATAAATTGTTCTATTTGTCACAGGGGCAATGGATGAAAGGATATGACAAGAACAAATTACAAAAATGCTGGCACATTTTTTTTTTTAGTTTTATTTTTGCAGAACTGATTATGGAAGACCAGGCATGGAAAAGAACAGTATACAATAAAATCAGCACACATTTAGGAAAAAAATTTTTTTAGGCTTACGAAAGTGCAAACCAGTGAAGCTTTCATGGAATGTGACGTTGATAAAATCTGGAGTGATGGACAGAGGTCCTTTATCCCTTCCGTCATTCACTCTCAGTCACATCATTACCTGATTACAGATACTCTTGTTCCTTTGATCTTTATACAGACATTAGTATTTGATGCTGAATGAGAACTGTTCGTTTGTTTGTTGTGATTTTAGACCCATTTTTATCATTCTGGCAATGAGTGAAGTAGACAGAGAAGGGTGTAGATGTGTGGACATTTACATATCGGTAAAGAACCAAAAGTTTGATTGGTTTATTTATTTATTTTGTTATTCTTATTTCTGAATGACCTTTCTCTCACTAATGAATCAGACACGAAATATTTGTAGTTTGCCAAGAAAAGCGACAAGTAGAGTCATATACATTGCCTAAGGTGTAGACCTTAACAAACAATTGTTTACAGAACTTTGACTTAAACATATGAGGCGGTGCTGAAAAGTTCTTCGCTTTGGGTAAAAGAAAATACAGGAGAATCAGTTAATTATGATTTTATTCAACATATTCCCCTTTCAGATTCACACACTTATTGCAACAGTCCAATTTTTCTACTCCCTGTAAAACAACTTGGAAAGTTGGGCCCCCAGGACCGCCTTTTGTGGTACCCCTAAAGCCAGGAACTTTTCAGTACTCACTTCATACAGTGCAGTATTGCTGTATTTGTTAGTTTGGTAATATAAAGTGTTAGGTTTGATTCTCGTTCTGACTAGAACTGTATCAAGTAACAAATTTAAATGAACATAAATATATAATCAATGTATGCTACTGAAACATTTCTACATTATTTCTAAGCAAAAACTTATGGTGGTGGGGAAGACCAATTGGCAATCCTCCTTTCTGTGATATCTGACCATAATCAATGGCATGACATGGGAAGAGCTCTACTACATTGACTTGCTCATCATTCACTACAGAAAATAAATGGAAAAAAGTCTTCGATAGTAACCTTATAACATTATAAAGGTTATGGAATGCTTCAGAAAATTCTATTTATTTTAGATTTACACTGCATTTCAATCAGTTTTATCTTCAATCCTCATCAAGTGTCTGATTCTGTGAACAACGAACTTAGTTAAGAATAACACAGATAGTGTAAATATGAATAGTGTAAATATACATGCTAAAGATGAGGTTAATTAGTCTGTAAAATGATCATCTTAATAACAATAACTCATCTCACAACTTTAGACATGTAATTAGATTTAACTGATTCACAAAGTTAAAAATAACATGATTTCTTACACAGGCATGAACTCTTAGAAGTTTGATGGACGAAAAATATGAGAATTAAAATATTATGATAGAAGCAGCTTTAAATTAGATTTAATATAAAGCTGCAGATATACTGTTGCATCACTGATATGCTGTTGCATCATAGAAACTTTGTAATACTGATAAAAATAACACTGCCAAACATAGCCATGAAGAGTGATATTTTTTTCTGATCGAAAAATGCAATTTGTTTCAAGTTGTATTACACTTGAAGTTTTAGATCTAGCAAGACTCCAACTATTAGTTCCTAGTATATGTACACAACCACACATTTGGTAGAATAATATAAAGAATTTTTTAAATAAATTCAAGACCTAAATGCAAAATCTACCATTAAGAAGTGAGAAAGCTAAAATATGTAAGAAAATACTTAGGACTGCTGTTATGAGGAAAATGGCTTGAAATGCAGAAAAGGGGTTGGTAGAAACTCTATACAAAGAACACATTGTAAACTGCAAATACATGAGAAGTGTAGCGAGATCATAGGCAAGCTAAGAGAAAATATGCTTCGTATGTGGCAGCAGCTCAGAGCAGTTAGCTGTGAAAGTACATGGGAAATAAACACGTTCAATTGCTTGAAAGTCTCCTTAGAAGTAGTTGATAGCTATTGTGATATAAAGGACCAATAAGTCCTGGGGTTCGATGTGCTCGACTGAAGGTGGTGCTCCAGCATGGTTACAGTCAAATGATTAAAACAAGTAAAAGAATATAAGAATAAAAAAGAATATGAAGAAAATTTATGAGAAAAATCTGAAAATTTTGGTTTTAAAAAAAAACGAAAAAAGAGGAAAAACTGTTTAAATCATGTCCAAATGTAACCACTCAACTTCGGGGGTCGAGTGGGCATTGCGCTTCATTTTATCATTTTTTCATAATTTCATTCGTTTCTTTTATTTTTTTTTCTTCTTTGCTCGATTTCCTTTTTGTATTTTTATTTCCCTGATTTTATGTTTTGTATTGTCTTTTTTGTGCTGTAAAAACTCTTTATTTAGCCCTTTATGGGTAATAAAAAACAGGTTGATGATGTTACCACTTCTCATACATTCTGCTATTGGTTGTGCTTCTGCTATGGCGAGATAGAAATTCATAGTCTACAGTTATTTGGTCTTTGTTCTTATACTTGTTCTCATGAATTGAGCAAATTACAAAACTTGACACGGGCAGATTATCTGATGCTTGAATACAAAGTGCAATGCAGCATGGTAGTGAGAAATAAGCTTTGAACATGAAGGATTTTCAAAAATGAGAATGAAATGATGTGAGCATGCTTCACTAGATGTGTAATATAAGTAATGTAAATCTACATGAATGTTGGAACATAAACGAAATGAGAGAAAAACTATATTTGAGAGTAATGAGATATAGTGGGCAAGAGAGAAGTCTGCAACGGTACAGGAATCTGATGCATATGGAGGTCAAATGACTGAGACCTTTGGAAATATACTGTGCTTGAGAAAACCCTGCAAGTCAAGTGAGATTGTAGCTGTGGCCCATGCCAGTGACGCATAACTGGCCCATTTAAGAGTACCTTTCAATCGTTGGGCAATATACTGAGCTTGAGAAGACCTGTTGAGTCAAATGAAATCGTTGTCGTAGCCGATGCCAGTGGTGGTGGTGGTGGTGGAGGAGGAGGAGGAGGAGGAGGAGGAGGAAGAGGTGGTGGTGGTGGTGTTGGTGGTTGTCGTTGTCGTCGTCATCGTGACATGTAAAATATTTACATTTTGCATTTGGGTCTCTCACTCATTTATGTTCCACTTAATTCTCCATTTACTGCCATTCCCCATCTTTGCTACCCACCTATTTATGATCCTCAGTGTTTGATATCCACAATATCACACCACCTGCATAATGTGGGATGGTATAAGATGAGTCCATATTCAATCCTACCAATACCCCTTGTCACTGTAACTCCCTCTTATCATGCTGCCTTAGTAAGATGGCTGGCAATGGATTTGTCTTATTCAAATCTATCATGTCCCTTTTGTATTGCTAGTCATCTCTCTCTCTCTTTCTCTCCCCCTCTCTATCTCTTTCTTTCTTTCTTTCTTTCTCCCTCTCTCACTTCTCTTTATCACACATTATTTACATCTATCATTTTTTCTTAATTGGTCATCTTAATTGCTATTGATCATTCTCCCTCTCTCTCTTTTCTCTTTCTCTTTTTCATTCTCTCTCTCTTTCTCTCTTCCTCTTTCTCTCTTTCATTCTCTCTCTCTCACACACATATGCACACATACACACACACACACTCAACATATTCAGCTCTCCTTCATTCTCAATATTTACACACATCGCTTTCTCTGTCCCTCCCTCTCTCTGTCCCTCCCTATCTCTCTCTCCCCTCTCTCTCTCTCTCTCTCCCTTAATTTCCTGTTCCATTATTCCCTCTTTCATCACTCTGCCCCCCTCCTCTTATTCTCCCTTCCCAACTATCTTCCCACTCTTCCTGTTTTCCATTCATTCCCAACTAACAACCAGCATATAGCAGCCTATCACTACCTCTCTCTCTCTCCCTCTCTCTCACTCACTTCCATTACTTCTTCCTCTATCACTCCCCCCATACCTACTGCTCTGTTTTTCCAATCATGAGGCTCAGGCATGGCGGTATGATAAGAAGCTTGTTTCCTAACCACACTATTCCAGGTTCAGTCCTAGTGCATGGCACCTTGGGCAAGTGTCTTGTGAATGGATTCAGTAGATGGAAACTGAAAGCAACCTATCGTATATGTTTGTATGTGTGTGTATTTATATTTTTTCCAAATTTGTGTAAATGTTATAGAATAATATATCAGTTGAATAAAGTTACATGGTCTGATTTTCACGTTTGTTATTATTGTATTTAAAAGAATTTTTTATAATGTTGAAGTGTGTTAAACATTAAAAAAATATTTTGTAACGTTCATAAAGTTCAATTAGTGCTTTCGTACGTTCGTAGTAATCATCAGATTTCAAAATGTATTGACTGACAGTTGAGTTGAGTGCTTGATAACTGTAGTAAAATGACTGACTTCTTCCTTTTTATACCTTTTAAAAGGCTCTGACAAGCTGAATTTTTCGAATACAGTTTTGACCAATTAGCATGCAGCTTAAACATCATGGTTTGCCAGATGCACCAATATTACTGGTATAGATCTTGCCTTTATTTTAACCAATTAGCTTGTGGTTTATATGTAATAAACTTAGTTGATTTCAATCATTTTTATTTCAGTTAGTGGTACTCATCTGTAATTTGTTTCTATTCATATGTTAAAGATACTTTTTAATCCACAACATTAACTGGTTGTTATATTATTGTTGTTGTTTATGTTCGGAAGTGGTTTGAACATTTTAATGAAACGTTTTTCTTTTATATTTCTTCCAACCTCACTTGTATCATGTAGTTTGTGGAAAGGGAAAATTCGAAGCATTTTCTGACCACGTGTTTCTGTATGTTCACTCAATGAAATTTGGTGAATATTAGTGTTCCAGATTTGTTGTCTGTGGGCACATGAGTGTTCCAATAATGCATTCCCTGCCTTGCCAATATATAGTTCCTCACAATTAGGGCACTTAATGCAGGAGATCAAATTTTTACTTTTGCAGTTCATATCTGCATTTGCAAAAATCTGTCCATTTTGTTTTTGTTCGATTCATGCTTTGACAACCTATACTTGCTAGCAGGGAAATTGGGCATAAACACATGATGATGATGATGATGATGGTGATGGTGGTGATGATGATGATGATGATGATGATGATGATGATGATGATGATGATGTGGTGGTGGTGGTGGTGATGATGATGATGATGATGATGATGATGATGATGATGATGATGATGATGGTAATGATGATGATGTTGATGATGATGATGATGTTGATGATGATGATGATGAAGGTGATGATGATGGTGACGACGACGATGATGATGACAACGACAATAATGATGTTGATAATGGTGATGGTAATGATGACAATGTTGATAATGACGACAACGATGAGGAAGTGGAGGAGGATAAAAGTTGTGATGATATTTGTGGAGGCAGTGGTGATGGCGGTGGTGATGGTGGAGGTGATGGTGGAGGTGATGATGATGATATTAATGATGATGATAACAGTGGCAACAACCACAAGGACAATGGTAGCTGCAGTGGCAGCACAGAAGGGGTAAGGGGAGGAGGAAAGAGGAAGCAGAGGGAAGTAGGATGGGACAGAAGAGAGACAGAGGGACGTACAGACTGACAGACAGACAGAATGAGGAGGCTAAGGAGGAGGAGAAAGAGAGACAGAGGGATGGAGGAACCAACTGACAGGGGATGTGGCAAGAGCGGGGTGGGAGGAGGAGTAGGCTATAGTAATTTGTAAGAGCAAAATTTGAATTCAGAATACAAAAAACGTCAATAATTACCACAAGGCACAATATCCCTATTTATGCTCCACTGATTTTCTGCCAATGCACCATCCTGTCCAAAAGAGATTGAAGATTATTAGAAAGGAAACTGTCCATGCTTTTTCCAATTTTATTAATTTCTCTCTCCTTACTCTTTTACTTGTTTCAGTCATTTGACTGCAACCATGCTGGAGCACCGCCTTTAGTCGATTAAATCTACCCTAGGACTTATTCTTTGGATGCCTAGTACTTATTCTATCGGTCTCTTTTTGCCGAACCGCTAAGTTACGGGGACGTAAACACACCAGCATCGGTTGTCAAGCGATGGTGGGGGGGGGACAAACACACACACACACACATATACATATATATATGCATATATACAACGGGCTTCTTTCAGTTTCCATCTACTAAATCCACTCACAAGGTTTTTGTCGGCCCGAGGCTATAGTAGAATACACTTGCCCAAGGTCCATGCAGTGGGACTGAACCCGGAACCATGTGGTTGGTAAGCAAGCTACTTACCACACAGCCACTCCTGCACCTCAGCGCTTATATAACTAAACTAAAATAATATGGGTCTAAACTTATACTCGAAACCTGGGATCCATATACTGTTTTGTTGCTCTCTCTCTCTCTCTCTCTCTCTATCTCTCTTTTCTGTTTGTTTTCCTGTCTTGTTTTTTGTCCGCCACTACATTCCTCCATGGCAAGATTTAATTTGTGTATACAAATTTAATTTGCGGTCCATGGGAAGAGCCGTTTTAACGATGCGTCCTGCCCAGCTCTTCGAAACGCCGGTGTTAAAACGGGGGTAGCTGATGAAGTAGAATGTTCTCTATGTGGCTTGTGTGTTTTCTCGTCTACGTTTTGTTTGCAATGTCCTGTACCCAGATATGCACCTATACATACAGGTGGATGTCGGTACGCACATACCTGTACGTATATATGCATATACTCATTTACTATTTGTTTTTATATATATATATATATATATATATATATATATATATATATATATATATATATGAATATGTATAACTGTACCTAAAACTGAACAGATAAACATAATCAAGCAACCACTTACTAAAATCCAACATAGCAGTTCTGAAGCGTTCATTAAAAAAGGCCAAAGGTCAAAACATTCATTAAAGTTTTCTGTGAAGCTTCGTAAAACTCTCCCTAGGAGTCCATAGAATGATTGGCAAGACCTTTAAGACGCCGTTAAAGCTTCAATTAGTCATTAACTCTTTCAGGAGCTAACAGCTTTTAAAACTACAGGACGTTACTCCAGGCAAGCTGTTATATTTTGCCAATGGAATTTATAACTGAAAACTATCTTGTATGTTTGTGATGTTGTTTTTATTGAGATTTTTCTTCTTTTCAATTCGTGTATGTTTATTTTATTTTGTGAGGTTTTTTGTTTGTTTGTTTTGTTTTTGTTTTTGGTTTTTGTTTTTGTTTTGTTTTTTTAATGCATAAAAATGTATCAAAAATCAACCAATGAAAAATCTTGCTTGAAGCTTTGTTGATTGGCTCATTTGAAATGAAAGTAGGGAAGAAGAAGAAAAAAACAGGTTTAATACACATTTCATATGAGATTGTGAATATGGATATACATACACCATACTTTCATACACACATACTATACTCATTCACACACATGCACACACACATATATGTTTGTATGTGTCTCTGTGTAAGAACTTGAATGTGTGTGCATATGTGTGTGTGTGTGTGTGTGTGTGTGTGTGTGTGTGTGTGTGTGTGTGTTTGTGTGTGTGTAAATGTGAAGAGATAAAAGTATGAATGAATGTACATGCAAAAATAAATATGCATAATTTGAATATATGTAAATTTTTTAAATACATCCATACACACAATCATACAGATAGATAGATAGATAGATAGATTGATAGAGAGAGAGAGAGAGAGAGAGAGAGAGACTGATAGATAGACAGGTAGACAGATAGATAGATAGATAAATAGATAGAAAGGGAAATATATACATGAAAGCATATAGTTAGATATGTGCGTGCGTGTGTGTGTATGCATATGTATATATGTGCATACATACATATAGATATATATAAATATACACACATACATGCATATGTATACATATTTATATCTGTGTACATGTTTGTGAATGCAAAATATCATCATCATCAGCATCATCATTGCTATTATCACATAGCTATATAAACAAAAATTGTGTATAAATGAATGTTTTACCCTTGTGATATACTGACATCTCATTTACCCAACATGCGTCCACTTGTCAAAACACACACACACACACACACACACTCCCTCCCTCCCTTCTCTCTCCCTCTCTCTCTTTCTCTCTCGTTCACTCACTCTCTCAATCAATCAATCAACCCATATTCACTCACCTTTTCCAAATTTTCACCATGTCTATTTATCCCATTCCACACCCCCTCACACTACCACCACATCTCTCTCCTTTCTCATTCATTCGTTTCCTTTAAAAAGACACTCATTTTTTTTTTCCTTCAAATGAAAAATTTTCTTAAGGTTTCAAGCAGCTTTTATTTTCTTTAGTAATTTATGCTACTGTATCATTTCATATATATTTCTTGCTTCTTTTTCCCAAACAGTTTCTATATTTTTTCTCCTTTTTCACTCATTATATCTCAATATTTCTAACTGCATCTATTTTGTCTTTTCGCCTTTCACTCACCACATCAAGTTTTTTTCAACTTCATCATTGTATCTCTTGTTCTACATTATCCTTACATTAAAAATAGTCCTTACTGCCATTTCAGTTGGCAAAATAAACTAGTATTTAACATCATTCTTTTCAACTTTTACTATGTCCATGTGTGTGAGTGTGTGTGTGTGTGTGTGTGTGTGTGTGTGTGTGTGTGTGTGTGTGTGTGTGTGTGTGTGTGTGTGTGTGTGCGTCTTTTATCTTTGACTTCTTTCAGTTATTAGACTGCAGTCACGCTGGCGCACCGCCTTTGAGAATTTTTAGTAAAATGAATTAACTCCAGTTTTTTTTAAGCCTGGTATTATTCTATCAATCTCTTTTGCCAAACCACTAAGTTACAGGGATGTAAATACAACAACACCAGTTGTCAAGCATTAGTAGGTGACAAACACACACACATAGGTATATGTAAATATATATATTATATTTGATGGGCTTCTTTCAGTTTCTGCCTACCAAATCCACTCATAAGACTTTGGTTGCTCCAAGGCTTTAGCAGAAGACATTTGCCCAAGGTTCCATACAGTGGGACTGTACCCGGAACCATGTGGTTGATATGTATGTATGTATGTATGTATGTATGTATATCTTTCAAACATTCTGAATACGCAAATAAAACTCTTATTCCATTATATCTGCCACCGGTGTACCAGTTTTGGGCGGCAGCACCAAGCTGTACAAATATAATGTAGCATAATAATAATTCATCATTTAATGTCTGCTTTCCATGCTGGCATGGGTTGGATGGTTTGACTGAGGACTGGTAAGCCAGAAGGCTGTACCAGGCTCCAATCTGATCTGGCAAGGTTTCTACAGCTGGATGCCCTTCCTAATGCCAACCACTCTGAGAGTGTAGTGGGTGCGTTTTACATACCACCGGCACAAGGGCCAGTCAGGCATTACTGGCATTGAGCATGCTTGAATGGTGCTTTTTATGTGCATGG
>NC_142935.1:46492573-46517573 GCF_046866305.1 Octopus bimaculoides | reverse complement strand
GAAGTCCATAGCGTTTATAATATTTTTTCTATCGTCTTGGCTCAACAGCCCTCACCGTTTGTTTTTACTGTCTTGTTCTCACTGTCCTGTTCTTGTTAACACTTTCACACACCACAAAAAATCCCAAATTTTATTTAATTTGCTTTGCAGGATGGACTGTTCCAATGAAGTCGCGTATTGTCCTTGCCTTCGAAACGCGGAGTAGATGGAACAGGGACAACTGACGAAGGGGTATACTCTTATTTTATGTTTTTGTTTCTCATTGTGTTTAACGTTTTTTTTTTATGTCCTGTACCCGTATATGCATGTGTGTATACATATAGATGTAGGTATGTACGTATATGTATGGATATATGCATATATTTATATATTATTTATATTATTATATGATCGAACACCGCGCATCCTTTTCCAAGTAAGTTTTGTCTATCCATCTATCTATCTATATATATATATATATATATATATATATATATATATACACACACACATATATATACACATATATACATACACATAAAAATATGTGTGTATATATATATATATCACACACACACTCGCAGACTCTCGCACACGCACAGATATTCATCTCCCTTTTTCACTCTCCTGTCTTAGAAAGAACTTTTCCCCCACCACCTCCTCTTCCGGTCTTTTCACAATGTAACCTCGTGGGCATCGGTACCATTTTCCTCTTTCTCCGTTCTTCCATTCTCCGAACTTTCTATCTTTCCAACGAAGGGCTACACCCGAAACGTCATACACTCTCTCTTTCCTTTCCTGAGCGTCCAATAACACTATCCATATCACGTCCTCACTTTGTTGTTTTTTTGTTATTGTTTTTTTGAACTTATATATATATATGTGTGTGTGTGTTTCTGTGCATGGTTGTATGCGTGTTTGTGACTCCTTGACATTGTGCTATAGTCATAAACAAAAGTCAGTGAATAAGTATCATGCAAGTGATATCCTATTTTTTAACCAGTCTTCCTTGAAAACATGCCCGGTCTGAGAAATATTGCTTAGAAACAGGCAAGGGTTGACAACAGCTAGGTATCTGACTATCAAAAATCTTCTCCAATGAATTCTGTCAGATCTATGAAAACATGCAAAACTGGACATCAGAACAACAATGACGACGATGATGATAATGATGATGATGACGATGATGACCTTGAAATAACAATAACAATGACAATGATGATGGCGATGGTGACTGCAACAGTGACAGCAGTGGCAGCAGCAACGCCGATGATGACACTGACAATGAAAGTTTATATTATAATGAAAGAGTAAATAAATTGCATACCAGATATATATCAGGACTGATTCAATTGATTTTTTTTTCTCACTTTTTCTCTCTCACACATACTCTCTCTTTTCCCCTTTCTCTTAAATTATATGTTTCTGCATCTTTCTCCTGATTTTATGCTTACTTAAAAATTGATTAACCATATAAGCATCTATAGATTTATATAAATCTATACATTTATATGATAATCAATTTTTATGTAAGTATAATATCAGGTGATTAATAAATGGATATATATATATATATATATATATATATATATATATATATATATATATATATATACATATATATATATATATATATATATATATATATATATATATATAGAGAGAGAGAGAGAGAGAGAGAGAGAGAGAGAGAGAGAGAGAGAGAGAGAGAGATCTATGAGAGATAGATAGATAAATAAATAGATAGATAAATAAATAAATAGATAGATAGATAGATAGATAGATAGATAGATAGATAGATAGAAAGATATGTTGCTAGTTCGATGGGTAGATAGGTAGGTAGGTAGGTAGGTAGGTAGGTTGGTTGGTAGTGGTTGGTAGATAGATAGGTAGGTTGATAGATAGATAGATAGATAGGTAGATAGATAGATAGATAGATAGATAGATAGATAGATAGATAGATAGATAGATAGATAGGTAGGTAGGTAGGTAGGTAGGTAGGTAGAGTAATTCATTCACTCATTTATTTACTTGAGCAACTCCACTCAGCAACATCTCTTCGATGCCAGCCTTTGTTTCAATAGATTTGCCCTTAGAGTAATGCCTAAGTATTAAATTTAAAGTTGTACAATGTTCAGTGTATTCTAAACACTTCGTTTTGAAAGCATTGTTATTCACTCATACCTCTTGTTTTCAGTTTACAAATTCTTCTTAAACATTCAACTGTCCACCTTCATACTGCAGTTTTATTTGACCAGATCTGACCAGAGTTACTAAATGACATTTGTATATCCAGATAAACTTGATAGTCAAAGCAGATAATAGGTGCTCTCATTGCCTAATAGCTCTCTTCACAACCAACCACTGTGTGAAGGAGCATACCAAATAAACGAAATAATATAAAATCTCATTTCATAACAGAACATTCCCTTAGAAAAGCACTGTGATAATTATTTATTCAAATACTCTATTATGTTAGATCTTCCTACTACAAGATGGTGTCCATTAACAACAGGCACGAAATATAACAGTGAAATTTTCTTATTCATTCTACCTCTGTATCTGCAACAGCAGCAGCAGCAGCAGCAGCAGTTGTAGTAGTAGTAGTAGTAGTAATAGTGATTTTTTTCCTGCTTTCTGTTACTCATCCACCAAGAAAACAAACAGAAAAGTCTATGTCCACAGGAGTCAAGCTCCTAACATAAAGGAATGCATGTGAACAGTATTTTGTTTGGCTCTTTGTTAATTATATCACCCTACCGCCTAAAATAGCAAGGACATTTTGTTGAACACTTTGGTAATTCTACTATAGGTACAAGTAAGGTGGTGAGCAGTCTTTAAATTCTGGGTTCAGATCCCGCTGAGGTTGACTTTGCCTTTCATCCTTTCAGGGTCGATGAAATAAATCCCAGTTGAGCACTGGGATCGATGTCATCGACGAGCCCCCTCTCCCAAAATTTCAGGCCTTGTGCTTATAGCAGAAACGGTTATAGGTATAAGATCTGAAATTTGATCGGGAAGGGTTTAGTTAATTACGTTGTTCCCAATGTTCAATTTTTACTTATTTTATCGACCCCGAATGGATGAAAGGCTAAGTCAACCGTAGCAGTATTTGAACTCAGAATGTTAAGTCCTGAGAAATGCTGCTAATCATTTTGTCCATCATGGTAACAATTTAGCCAACTTGCTGTTTTCAAAATATTAACCCTTTCGTTACCGTATTTATCTTGAGATGCTCTGTGTTTCTTTCAATTAATTTTAAAAATAACTTAGTTATCATTAAGCTGGTGTCAGGAACATAAATTGTGACTAAGGTCTGGTGGAAGATTTTTAATTCAAAACTCATGAAAACAAGACATTTGTACAGAGCCAAAAGCAGTTTCAGCTGGGTCAGTATCGAAAGGGTTAATAATAATAGCAACTTCAAATTTTGACACAAAGCTGGCAATTTTGGGGAGAGGGGGTAAGTTGGTAAAATCAACCCCAGTACACAACTGGTGCTTATTTTATTAATCTTGAAACGACGAAAGGCAAAGTTGACCTCGGTGGAATTTGAACTCAGTAAATGAAGACAGACAGAATAGCACT
The DNA here is from genome assembly GCF_046866305.1 of Octopus bimaculoides. Classification (NCBI taxonomy): domain Eukaryota; kingdom Metazoa; phylum Mollusca; class Cephalopoda; order Octopoda; family Octopodidae; genus Octopus; species Octopus bimaculoides. Next base: position 46,514,006 of record NC_142935.1, on the reverse strand, counting down.
AAACATTTTTCCCAGTGTGTTAACAATTCTGCCAGCTCACCACCTTAATGATAATACTAATCCTTTCTACTTTAGGCACAAGGCCTGAAATTTGAGGGGAAGAGGCTAGTCAATTACATCAACCCCAGTACGTAACTGGCACTTATTTCATCAACTCCGAAAGGATAAAAGGCAAAACCTACTACAGTGGAATTTGAACTCAGAAAGTAGAGACAGACAAAATGCAGCTAAGCACTTCTGATATCCTGAAGGCAAAATGTATATATTATATCTAATATTTAAATGCATAATGTATGCTGCATTTGATACCGGAATTGTTGGAACAGGTTTTATTTTACCTTTTGAAACATTAGCAAAATTTTATAGCGAAACATACAATGGGGCTAATACAAATTTACTGTCTTTACTTGATTAGTCTGCAGTAAACAAAATAATGCTGAATATAATGTAGAAGCAATCAGAATAACATGGAATAAATTGGTGATATTATTTTAATGACATTGTATGAAATGAAAGAGGAATCAAAATAAAAAAAGAAGAGCAAATTGAGTGACCACAAGCACGTGATTCATGCTGGAATGGCCATAGATCTCTAGGAAGCACATTTTTAGTTATTTACTTGGTTGTGAGTCTATATGATGGGATACTGAAAAGTTTCTGGCTTTGGGTAAAAGAAAATACAGGAGGATCAGTTAATTATGATTTTATTCAACATATTCCACTCTCAGGTCCCCAAACTTATTGCAACAGTCCTTCAGTTTTTCTAAGCCCTGTAAATGAACTTGGAAGTTTGGGTCTCCAACCAGACCTTTCACAATACCCTGAAAGGCAGGAATCATTCAGCTCTCACCCACCTTGTATGTGTCTGAATAACATGAAACTATACCTTCAAAATGTTATCATCCTTTCCATGAAAACACAAGTCTTTTAACAGAAAACTGTGTTAAGACCCCATCTATGTGGACACCTGATGCTCTTCAAATGATTTACTGAACTGATTTGGTAGATTAATGGTACAATCAGAGTCATCTTTGTAATCAGTCAGGGTCAATCAGGGTCAGCATTGTATTCTCCCCCACAGAAAATCACTACACTGGGTCCTATGTTGGCAGCAAGTTACAGCATACATAGATTAAAATTGAGCCCCTAGACTCATGACACCCCACCACTACCACTAGACAACTTCCCAGTTTGTAATGCCTTAAAATGGCAATGGGTTCTCAATCAAACTCCTACCAATAATACTGGCCTTGAACATGGTAATGGGGCTTGCATATCTCTGTGACATTAAAAGCTACACCAACAGGAGTTTTACTCATGGTAAGTCTAACCACATCAAATAAATGTTAAGTGAGGGATTAGACTAAATGAGAATCACCATTGGAATCTTTGAGAAACAGCATGGTGGTTGTAGAGGTAAAACAGAGGAATTAGTTACATCAATGATTAACCTTTCAACATTTAAACTGACCATATCTGGCCAAAATATTTTACCTGTTTTATATTCAAACTGACCAGATCTGGCCTCTCACACCTACCCTAAAAAGTCATTTTAAAAGTAAACAATTACCAGGGGCATATATTCTGGGTGTGATAGGTGTGTGCTGCATACCTGTCGAAAATGGCAAATTCATTATAAATATTAACCTCACTCATTAATTTAATCCCAAATCTTAATAGAAAGCTTTTGCTATGCCCCTGCTCGAAATTTGGTGGCACTGGGTGTGGCAGCATACTCAAAACAACAACAACAACCTTATGCCACTAACAATTGCATCATTGAAATCTTGAAGCTATGAGATAATGCTTAATTCAAAGCAATGTGAATAAATAAACATCACATTTGACAGAATGATCTGAATGCTAAGGGGTTAATGATGAAATTCACAAGATGTTGGAATATGGAATCATATCAATGACATTAACCAGGGTTACTTAGTTCCAAGACTGAACCACTGCTAACAGCCATTGAACTTGCAGTCATTGATGTCATCCATCCATCTATCTTCTCTTTATACTACTACTGAGTGGATCATTTGGTAGAGTCCTTAGGCACCTCCTCCATAAGGTCCCATCCAGTGCTGGATTAACCCATTAAACAAAATAAGCATGTGCTTATAGGGCATCAAGGGACAAGGGCACCACAGAAATGAAAATGGTTAATGGTATGAAAGAAATCATTTTAAACTTGCTAAAATAATATTCGTTATCTCTACTAAGTATAGAAGCAGAAGTTTTACATAAAATTAATTTTAACGATGTCATCAAACAGATTGCAATTAAAAATAAAATACGAAGGAGAAAACTTTTCAAATATAAATAAAATGGAAGCATGCAAAAATAAACATTATTTACCATCTGTGAATTTTGTTTCATTTTGGAAAATAAAAATTTATTTTATGGTTTATTATCGTTTACATTTTGAATTATTTTTGTTCACATTTTGAACCATTTACACATGCTTGACAGCACTAAACCTTTTAAAAGCTTATGGGCCCCAATAAGTCCAAATCTAGCTCTGGTCCCATCTGTCATTACACATTCTGAATGGATTCCCAAGTGTGACCAATGGAGACTATGGACATTCTTAGTCTAACCCTATATGTCCTGTTAGTGGGTTCAGTTTGAAGAATCCACCTTGCAATTTTTTCCTGCCACATTCTAATTACATGTACAAAGTACCAGAACTGTTACCTCTCAATGTTGATGTCATTCAGCTACCAAAAGATTTAGCTACCAAAAGATTTCATTACCTAGACATTCATCATCACACACCTATTATTGTGCAAACAAGGTGTATGGTAAGAAGTTTGCATCCCAACCACATGGTTCAAGGTTCAGTCCCACTATGTTGCACTGTGGACAAGTGTCTTTACTAAAGCCTCAGACCAACCAATTCTTTGCAGGTGGATTTAGTAGAATGAAACTGAAGAGGCCTGTTGTATACGTATGTATATATGAATATATATGTGTGTGTGTGTGTGTGTGTGTGTGTGTGTGTGTGTGTGTGTGTGTGTGTGTGTGTTTGTGTGTGTATTGTCTTCCACCATTGCTTGACAACTGGTGTTGGTGAGTTAACATCCCTGTAGCTTTATGGTTCAGTAAAGGAAACCAATAGAACAATCATCAGGCTTAAACCCAAAAAATCAATACTGGGGTTGATGCATTCAAGTAGGATTCTTCAAGGCAGTGCTCCAGCATGGCCACTGTCTAATGACTTATAGAAGTAAAAGAGAAAAATAAAGGTAAACTATAGAGTTCCAAAAGCTTAAACTGTTTATTCAAATGCAACATTCTGATATTAATCCAAGCAAACTTAACCTGATGATGATGATGGTGGTGGTGGTGATGGTGGTGACGACGACGACGATGACAACAACAATGATGTTCCATATTTAAGAGAGGGGGAATTATGTAAATTATTTACATTATTTACATTTGACGGATATTTGTCCTCATCTTGAATGTTGTTAGGCCAATGTTTCGGCTGACAGATCCTCCAGCCTTCATCAGGTATCTTGGGGAAATTTCGAACCTGAGTTCTCATTCCAAAGGTATTTTTTCAATGTGATTATTATTATTATTATTATTATTATTATTATTATTATTATTATTATTATTATTATTCACCTCCTCCTGTGGGACGAAGTTAAAATGATAGCTAGAGAACACCACTGGAAAATACGAAAACTAAAAGAAGCAGCACATATGCTAGGACACAACAACCTCCTAAGCAGACCGAGTGCAGTTATGAATAGCATATGGGAACCGGTATTAGGGAAGGATAGGAAAATATTAGATTTATAAGCCCTAAAATTCACTCCATAATTACCCACAGGCATATGGCGTAGTGATTAAGAGTGCGGGGGAGGGGAGGAGGAATAAGAATGATAACAACGATGATGATGATGATGACGATGATGATGACTACAATCTGTAACAAGATTTGAACTGCATATCTTGTGGTCAAGCAGATCCTCATGACAAATTTGGCCCCCAAAAGTTTCCTTCCTCATATTTTTATATTCAAATGCTTTACTACTTGGATGTAATATCAGGCTTGCCCATCTGATGGGAATTTTTATTACTATTTACAGATTCTGATTCGTTTTACAAATGGAACATGTTATCAGCCTACTGAATAAACATTTATTTCATAAGTCATTTTTGGCTGTATTTACTGCCATTCCTATTAGCCACAGCATCAAGTAATCCAGAGCCAAACTGATATTGTATGGATATTTTTACCATTATCGCAAGTTTAAATGAAATCAAATTCTATATTGGTGGCAGTGAAACTCTGATCTATTCAACTAGCCTATTGTTTAATTTACTGCAAATTTGGAACATAAACCTATGATCTTCCCATGTAACGTCTGTGTATTAGCAAATAAATTTTGGTTTCTTAAAACCGCCATCGTTCAAACTATGCTGGTACGTATATATGCACATAGTTGACTTTGTATAGAGATACATATGTATGTATGTATGTATACATATATATATATATATATATATATATATATATATATATATATATATATATATATATATATGTATATATATATATATATGTATATCGTCAAAACATTGTATGAGTGCTGGAAACTTTGTAAAATAAATGTTATGCTAAATATTACCAAACAAAAAGACTTGCATTTTTCAGAAAATTGTCATTGTGCACGATGTTTGCAATTTGTATTTATGCATTTATGGTTGAGCTTTTTAGGATTTTTGTATATGTGCGTGTGTGTGTATGTGTGTATGCGTGCATTTTGGGGGCATGTATGAGCATATGGCACATACACACCATGGACATATGCGCACGCATACACATACTTGCATATACATACCTACACAAACACACACATGCACTCACAAACACAAGTAAATCTTTCTCTGTGTGTGTGTGTGTGTGTGTGTATGTGTATTCTTTTACTCTTTTATATGTTTCTGCCCTAAGGCTGTGGCCATATAACACACACATACACACACACATACATACATACATATACATACACATATATATATATGTGTGTGTGTGTGTGTGTGTGTGTATATATATATATATATATATATATATATATTATATTCTATATGCACACATACATATATACTTATATACATATGCAAAGAGTTAAACATACATGTTTTATACACACACAAAATACTTAGGTTACTTTTGTGAACCCTGGAGATTATGAGGCTAGATTCTATTGTAATAAGAAAATTAACAGTAACCTACCCCTTAAAATGGTATCCTTGCATAAGGCATGTAACATATCGAGATAAGCTGGGATTTAACAATAGTAAAGTGAATCAAGTTATGCAAAATTAAATATTCTACTCATAGACAGAACTGGCAGCAAATTCAGCTTTGTGTATCTGAGTGTCTTTATCCATTTATTCACATAGGTTTACATGAGTGTGCATATACATATATAGGCAGGTGTATGAATGAATACATATATAAATACATATATGTGTATATGTAATTGTGTGCATGTCTCTGTATGTGTATATCTTTGTGTGTGTGTGTGTGTGTGTGTGTGTGTGTAAGTAAATATGTATATATACATATAGTATATGTCTATGTGTGCATGTGTAAATATATAACATCATCCATTTATACATTTTGTACAATTTCTCCAATATATATATGCATTTGTAGATAGATAAATAGATAGATAGATAGATAGATAGATAGATAGATAGATAGATAGATAGATAGATTTACATTATCTGTAATTATTTATACAAATATGCATACACATATGAAGATACACACACACTGTGTATGTGTGTATGTTTATATGTGTATGTGTGTATGTTTATATATATAAACAGGGTGAGAGAAATAGAGTGGATGAGAGAAAAATGGGAGACAGAATAGAGAAATAAAGACCACAGCGACATATATCTATAAATATATTGACAACACACTTCACATACATACATACATACATACATACATACATATATATATGCATGTGACCAAGTGTAGTAAATAGTCGATACTAATAATATTGACTGTTTATCACACTTGTCTGAGATAAACAAAATATTGATTCATTGATATTTATATATATGGAAAGAAAGAACAAAGAAACTGTTATTTCTAAAAGTATAGAAGAAGTTTGTTTTGTTCTGTTTGTTTGTTTTTGTTTTTTGTTTTTTTTTTTTATTCTCAAGCATTAAAAACTGAACACATGACAGTATTCCAGTCTGATGTATTCAATGAGTTTAACTTTCCCACGAGCTTCATCAAGTCCTTTGCGCTTTTGTCATTTTCCATTTCTAATGTCTATAAAGAGAGATGTATCAAGTCTGATGCTTTTTATATGCATCTCTGGGGTGATGTTGCATCCCAGAGGAAAAAAAACATATCTCTAAATGCCCCTGTCTGGTTAGCTGTAAACAAATACCACAGAATGTTATAGAGAAATGTTATAAATAACAAAGCACTCTTTGACTGATGAAATGTGCTGTTATCTTGTTGTATTAAGTTCAAATCCTACCAAAGATAGTAGGGATACCACCAGTTGAATTTCTCATCCTATACATGCCATAGAACAGCTACCCAGTCATTTCTTTCACAGTTATAGGAGCTATGTTACAACTACTGCTGATATTTGTATTTGTACTGCTAGTCTTATATCTGTCTTTTTAATGATAATGAACTTATTCAGTGCTCGGGTGTACTACAACTCATCAGAAAAAGTAAAGAAAAATGCATGAACAGTACATACAATGTAGAATATGCACAGGAAGTGAACAGTGAGAAATTCTTAAAAAAACAAAAAACAAAAAGAAGCGAAGACAAAACAGGGCCTGGTAGGCATCAGGTGTACTGTTGGTGAATTTCAGGAAGTATTCAAGTTTTGAAGGATGAGGTGTCTTGACAGCTAACAAATGATAGAGGTAGTTTATTCAATGCCTCAGTGATTCTGAGTATGTAAAAATGTTTCTGAAAGTCATGAGTACTGTGTTGTTTTTTTTATTTTGTAAGCATGTCCACAAGTGTTAGACTTATGGAATTCAAAAAGGTGCCCAAGATTGTTGTTGGAAAGATGGTGGATAATCTTGTGGGTGTCTACAAATCAGTTGCCAGACATTGAAGCTTTAATGTATCCAGGGAAACAAGACATTCAGAGTATGGTAGATGCCTGATGGTGGGTATTCATGTCTGGTTGCACATTTCTGAACAGTTTCCAGGAGGATTGATATACTGAGCAAGATAAGAGCTCCAGACTGGTGATGCAAACTCTAAGTGTGGATTTACCACCATCATATACAGCACTGGAGAGTGACTGACAAAGCTCTTACTGAGTGATGTTAAGCTACCCTCAGCCTTCTTGACAATCTTAGCAATGTGGTTTGTCCAATGCAGTGTTACAGATTCAGAATTAAGATTGTATATAATGAGTACAATGTCAAATAAAAAGCCTTGTAGTGTTCAGTTGTAACCCATTACATTCTGCATTCAAAGATCATTAAAACTGACAGAATTTTAACTCAGAACATAACAAAGTCAGATGAAATACCACTAAGCATTTTGCTGAGTGCTAATGATTCTGCCAGTTCACTGCCTTATGTATAGGAATAATATTGGGATATACTGTCACAATATAGGAACAACATACTGAATGATCTGGGATTATAGTGATGTAAGAAGGAACAATATTTTTTAAATCTTTAATCTCAAGGTAATTATTGGATTGCAATAATGTGCATCAATGTATAAACTTCTTCTCCAAGTAACTTATATTTAATCTGCTTTTCATGTAAATGTCACTTCAACAATGGGGCTGACAACAAACTATATGACACCTTATGACTTATTGTAAGTTAGAGCTGGAATTAATAAGTGAATAATAGGATGTAATTGTAAGGTTTGGTTCAAGAGGTTTTCTGCAATGATCGGCATTTGACATTTCTTTCACTCAGGAACTACTTCAGAATCTAAACAAATACACTTTTACACACAGTCAGATGTTTGCCAATCATTGTATGCTTATATACCTGCATACTTAACTACTATATATAAATTTATGCATGTGTGTGTGTGTGTGTGTGTGTGTGTGTGTGTGTGTGTGTGTGTGTGTGTGTGTGCGTGTGTGTGTGTGTGTGTATGCTTATATGTAACAGGAAAACAATCTCTCTCTCTTTCTCATTCTCTTTATCCACCTATCTATTGAAAGAAATATATTCACACAGTTTCATTTATGTAATTTCCTGTAAACCTTACAGAGTACTTGAATGATAATCAAGAGAATGCATTCATATTGATATTAAGGCTAAATAGAGGACTGGACTTTTATCACAATCTTTAATTGCAAGATGTTTAACCACTCGATAATCTTTTATACACACACATAATTACCTTTCAGTATGCATACTCACAAATATATATATATACCCCTCTCCATAGTGGTATTTACTTGTCACCTGCACCCCCATCCTTGTCCATCACTCACTACATTAACCTCTGACTTCTACCTCCACCTCTTTACTCCCCCTCCTCACACTCCTATGAAAGCATCCGCACACTCTCTCATCCTCTACCGTGATCCACAGTCTGTATTTTCTCTTATACTCACCTTCTTGTTCCTTGAAAGTTTTCTCTAGCTACCCATCACTCTCTTTCAGCCATCTATTTCCTCTATTACAAGACACTTGTGCTTGTCCTTACTTTAGCCTTTCAACACCTGGCACAAAGCTACCCACCTTCACCTTCCACTCTTAAATACTTCCTCTTAGAAGTGGAAGCTTTTCTTCCCCAACAACCTCACAAGTATCGGTAGCACATAAATATCACCCAGTACACTCTGTATAGTGGTTGGTATTAAGAAGGGCATTTAGTCATAGAAACCATGCCAAAGATGACACTGGAGCTTGATGTGGCCCTGCAGCTCACCGTTTTCCTGTCAAACCATCCAACTCATGAAAAACAGACATTAAATGAAAGTGATGAGGATAATAATGAGTTATGTACAAAACTGCATTTATTAATTATCTGTTTAAACATGATAGCAAGCTGGCAGACTTGTTAGCATGCCGGGCAAAATGCTTAGCAGTCTGCTGCTATGTTATGAGTTCAAATTCCACCAGAGTCAGCTTTACCTTTCATCCTTTCGGGTCAATTAAATAAGTACCAGTTACGCACTGGGGGTCAATGAAATCAACTATCCCCCTCCTCCAAATTTCAGGCCTTGTGCCTATAGTAAAAAGGATTATTTATCTATTTAAATGAAAGCAGCAAACTGGCAGAATTGTTAGCATGTTAGACAAAATGCTTAGCAGTATTTTATCCATATTCACGTTCTGAATCAACTTTGCCTTTCATACTTTCAGAGTCAATGAAATAAGTACCCATCACATACTGGGGTCAATGTAATTGACTTAGTCTTTTCTCCGAAATTTCAAGCCTTGTACCAATAATAGAAAGCATTATTTATTTGTAGCATCATTCAAGCACTGGGCCTCATGGACGTGGTGACATGTGACTGAGATCTTTGGCAATATACCATGCTTATGTAGACTTGTTAAGTGAGATCGTGGCCGGGGCTGATGCCAATGTCACATCAATGGCATCCAAACCAGTGGCAAGTAAAAAGCACCCACTACAGTCTTGGAGTGGTTGGCATTAGGAAGAGCATCCAGCTGTTGAAAACTTGTCAAATCAGATCAGAACTTGGTGCAGCTCTCTGGGTTACCAGTTTTCAGTAAAATCATCCAACTCATGCCAGCATGGAAAGCGGACGTTAAATGATGATGATGATGAATTTAAACGTCCAGTAAAGCTGGTAAACTATAGCAGACTGAGAAAGGGTATATAATGCTCCTTATATCCAAGAACGTAAAAGAAAATCAAAAGAAAAACAGTACAAACCAAGAGCAGTTAAATGAATCGGAAGATCTTATTTATGGTTGGTAGGTCCCTGAAAATAAATTGCATTTACAAACTTGATTGTCTTTTAAAGACCAGTTTTAGAATGTTCTCTATCCCTAACCCTCTCAGCTTAGTAATTTTTGCATTGGAACAAATAATATCATAGGGTGTTTCTTTGTATATAAAATAAGCTTCTTTCCTAGGTCTTTTTTTTTTTTTATAACAAGACATTAGGAGTGTGCACTATACATGAGAATCAAATGCTATCTATTTTAGTTTTATTTAATTTAAGATCTAAACCCGCACAATTTATGTACCATGAAATTACATATGAAACATTCGATGGAGCTGTTTAAAATGTGATTTTATTCTCAGAAAATTTTAAATGCTTCAATTTATTAAGATTTTAATTTTAGAAAAAAAAAGTTAATCAAAAAATATTTTTTAATTAAAAAATAGTTACGATTGAATTTTGTAATACATCCATCCACTCGTATAAATTCTCATCTGATACTTTATTACCTCTGCCTTAGTGCAGGTGGAGGTATTATTTTCAGTCATGTTTGTTTGTTAGTCTGTGGACAAAATATCTCAAGAACCGCTGGATGGATTCTGATGTAACTTTCAGAGATGTTTGGCCGCATGACTGGCAAAAACTGATTAGATTTTGAGATCAATTTGGTACCGGATAAGGATTCTGGATTATTTTTCCTGTTTTTTTTAATTTTTGAGAGTGGTGAGGTTCATTTTTAGTATTGATGTCTGTGAGTGCTGTCAAGATTTTTTCAGGTATTCTCATTTTAAAAATCATCTCTGGCTAATCATTGAAAGGACGTTGGTGTTGCCTTGGTGGAGGTTTGCGCTCTCTGAGTGCTCTTGTTTTCTTTTAATTTACATATATGCATTCATGATTAAGGGATCAGCAACAGTTGCTGGATACTGTGTTTGCTTATCAATGCTGGCTAACCACAATGAATGTAAATAAACTCCAGTTACTTAAAATTTACTATACTCAGTTAATCCTCACTTGGTAAATCCAAATGCCCTTATAAGGACTGCACAGTATCCATAGAAAAAAATGATGAAATAAAAATCAGAAGAAAATAAAATTTGGATGTGATTAACTGTAAAATAAGATTTGGAAGTGCAAATCTGTTTTCCTGATTTTAATCTCATTATATATATCGTCAGTAAAACAGGAAAAAGAAGCACACTCTAAGTTATAGAGCAGTATATTATATAGATAAAGTTAGATAAGGCCAGTTTATGGGTCTCATATGTGTGTATATATATATATATATATATTATATATATATATATATATATATAGGGTTGTCAGATAAATTTGTTTGTTTTTTTCTTCTTATTGGGCAGGTCCTGTGCATGTGAACCTTCTCAAGCATCCTCTATACGATTTGGGAGAATCCATACCCTCCCCTGCATCTGTTATGTAGATTACTGGAACTTCAGCTACCATGACTAGATTCAGGGTGAATACTGGAGAGTTTTCCTGTTGCCTTCTCCAGGCAGGTAGGATTTGAGCTCAGAATGCAGAGAACCAGAAGATATAATGCCATAAAGCCTCTCTGCTGACGTGCCAAGCATTCTGTCAGTCTCCCACTTTCAGAGCAACACGAAGAAATGAAGTGTTTTGATCAAGAACACAATGCACTACCCAGTCCAGGAACTGAAACCACAATTGTGAGTGTAGCACCCTAATAAAGTGCCTTTGTGTGTGTGTGTGTTATAAAGTGGTCTTTTGCCACTATTGTATCTGTCTTTCTACGATGGTTGTCGCCTCTGACAGATATTGTTATATTCCAAAGTCGTCGATAGAATGTTTCTATCTGGCAGTGTACGACCCCCAGTCATACAGTATTCTTATCCTCAAAAGGTTGGATTGTTATAATGTCCACTCAGTATCACAGTATAATTACTATATGAGCATAGACACGACTATCAACACATACTCTCTTATTTTACGTACTCTGTCAATACTGGCCAACGTCACCTTATAGTGATTGGATCATTCCACTCCTCAGGCGGGAGGAGTGTACCATTATTACTAATTCTCTACAGCATCTCTCCTTTTAGTTTTTCTTAGGAAGTATCACTTTATTTAACAATAATATTTTTTCACCCACCTCTCTTTATGAGTTTTTTTTTCCGGCGAGAATTCACACTTTACCTCCACACCAAAGGGTGAATCCTGACCGAGCCCGAAACCGTGGAGAATGTGGCAGAAAGGACCCAAGGTGCAACTGAGACGGAGCGAATCGACTAGGAAAGTGCTGAGGAGGACTACAGACTAGTATCTAGAAAAAAAGGAAAGAAACGTTACACCACTAGAGTGGACACAAGTGAGAAAAAGAAGTCTCACACACAGCAAATAGTCAAAACGCAGGTATCCCCTGAAAATATCACACAGCACACACCACTGCAAAAAAAAAAAAAACAGAGTTCCCTATTAAACATACACAAGCAGACATACAACACAGTAAAACTCCGACATTGCAATCTGCACACATAATGACTTATAGAAAGAGCACCGCGATAGATAAAAACAATGGCAAAATTCAAAAATATCACAAAAATTATTCTTTCTAAAGTCTACGCAGCGGATACAAAGTGCATCTTGGTAGATAATCTGAAATATGAAACTTTAAAACACATTTTAAATCGGATATAGACCCACTGGGGGTAGAGGTGAGGTTTGAAACCCTCCTCCGGTGGTGGTTTTTAATGAGCTAAAACCGTATTTTGTAGAATAAGTATAATTGTTTTAAATTTTGATAAGTTAACTGTTAACGAACAGAAAATTGAACAGTAATAACGTGATTGCTTGAGGGTGGGGCTCTGGCAATAGGGTTCATCCTCATTTGTATATTTCATTTAATATTTTATGTACCCATGTGTATTGTCTCTGTCTGTCCTTGTACCGTCCCCTCTGTTTGGCCCCCTGAGGGCAATAAAGAATCAAGTCGTGTGTCAGTCGTTGTATGCATTCTCAGTTGAAGTTAAGTGTCAGTTACGTGTTATAGTCGAGTTCGAGTCAAGGTAGACGGTTCAAAGTTGGTGTCTTGCAGATCTATCAGCAATAGCATGATAGACAAAGTGGTGTATTACTATTCCGGTATAGAAGAGATACATTGTATCCGATACCAAGAAATCATCGTGGCTACTAGAGCAGATACAACAGCTACATTCACAACAGTCGCCACACATTATAACTGTGGAAAATACCACATCATAATTTCTGATTTTCGCCTTCACGAATTTTCCCATCGTTATAATTCCAATTTCTTCCGATGACATACTGTTTATTCATTTACCTTTTTCTGACATTTTATCATCTTCGTTCTACAGTGCGACTTTATATGTCCTATATTTCTACAACGAAAGCACTCCGCTTTTTTAAATGAACAATTTTTCCTCAGGTGCATTCTGCCACCTGCAAAACATGGGTTTATATTCTGATACTTGTCGTGTTTTTTTAGAAAACACTTTTCGAACTAGTTTTACTTGGAAACGATCTTTACGTTTAATTTCCTGTTTCGTGTCTTAATTCACAGTCTTCAGACATTTTTTGCAGGGTTACATCCTAGATTTGCTCTAACTTTGCAAGAATTGTTTCTGACCTCTGTGTCTTTTTCGATAGTTAGTCCCTATGTGAAAATTAGTCCATTTGAACATATCTGGAGTTAATTCATCCATCTTAAACTTCTCAAATACCCTGTTTACTCTACCAGGATATGTGATGTAGTCCTCGTTACAATTTTCTCCGTGTTCAATCACTTCCACCGTGTGTTGAACAAGGAGCATTTTTCACTGAAAATCTTACACAATATATCTACTGTGTCATTAAACTTTACGTCAGACAGTTTTCTTGGGAATACAAAATGACTGTATTGTTCTAATTCTATTGGGACCAGTTTACTCAAGATTAAGTGAGTTTTCTTCTCGTCGTCCCAATCTTTACATTCTTTCTCGAAGAATTGCTCATGTCTTTTGTTGTATTCTTCGAAAGTAACTCCTTCGTTAGGTTCGTATTTGAATTCAGTTACTGAATTCGCAACATAGTCTGGTGAGAACACTTTTTCTGTCTTTCCTGACGACTTCAGTAATTGCAGCATTTGTTGCTGTAATGTTATTTGTTGTTGCTTCTGTTGCTGCACTTGTAGATGTATCTGCTTTTGTTGTTGCTCTTACAACTGTTGTTGTTGCTGCTTTTGCAACCCAAGCAAACCTGTCAACAAATCTTCCATAATTTTACGACTTTTCATAAAATTTATACAAAAAACTTTGAGTCTGTTAACATCTCTACGAGTTTCTATTGACTCCACGCGAATTAGTTTATACATATATGTGTGTGTGTATTTATATGCACAACTAGGCTCTTCACCCAGTTTGTTCCTAAAGTCATCCCAACTACCTATCAACTCTCTAAGTACAGTTCTTCTTTAGTATCACTTTTTCTTATCTCAAACCAGAACTGACTTTGGTTCTTCCTTTCAGCCACATCATTATCTTTCCTTCTCTACCATAATACATCTCTCACTCAGCCTATACACTACCCCTGCCTCCCCCCACACACACCCTCTTGCAAACTACCCAACCACACATCATCCTTCTCTTTCTTTCTTTCTGTTGTTCTATCATCCTTCCCCTGTCCACTGTATCACCATCATTATTCTGCAGTTCTTCAGCTGACCCATCCAATTTTTCTGCACTGTTGGCCATCACTTACTCCCCCCACTTCTTCTCTTACTCATATGCATCATTGGTCTTCCCACCCTTTATCCACCATTTTCTAGATCCACCACTCAACATTATCTAATCTCTACAGTTATCACTTACTCTTCCCTACTGCCCTTACTTATCATTTTTCAACATGTGTTCTTCGTTCATTATACTCATCAACCCTGCCTTACTCATTTCCCATTTCTCCCTCTCACTTACTTTTTTGCAACATCTACCCACCCACTCTCACAACTCTTCATTTCACCCTCATTTTTACTTCAGGCCCACCCTGAGACTTCATCACCATTATTTTCATTTTTCCCCAGCTCCAACCCAATCATTCACACCCTCCAATCTGGCATATGAGTAGCCATGTAGCTTTTCTACAGCAAGACACCTGTTCTGCTATTGGCTGCTTTTCTCATACTTTAACCCCTCATCTCTAAACATAAAGCCCCATCCTGGGGTTCATAATCTTGAAAGCTACATGGTGACCTCACTAATGCTGGTGCTACTGCAAAAAGTACCTAGTACAAACTGCAAAGTGGTTAGCACTAGGAAGGGTGTCAAGCTGCAGAAAGCTCACCAAAGCAGACATTGAAGCACAATACAGTCCTTGGACCAGCATGGAATATGGTTGTGGAATGATGATGATGAGGAGGAGGATGAAGTTGATGATGTGAATATTTGTATATACACACATGTATGTATCTATGCAATATGTTTGTGCATATATATGTATAAATACATACACTCATACATATGTGTATATATAAGAATATATGTGTGAGTATGTGTGTGCATGCATGTGGTGGGGTTGTTTGTGTGTGTGTAACTTGTACATGCAAAGACCCATATAAACTTACAATACCTAAACTTCATGTATTCATGTAAACCATGAATGCTTGCATTATAATAGACGTATAAATACAGTGAGGCATATCCTAATGCACATATTCCAGCAAGTTCAAATGAAAATATATACATACCTTCATACACTCACTGAACTTCTATACAGCTTTGCAAAAGCAAAAGACAACTCTAGCAGCACAGATGTGATGGGGGGGGGGGGGAATATTTTGAGATAAATGCAGGTATAAGCACACGCTCAAATCTGTATATTTATTCATGTGCACATGTGTATACATAAATATATACTTGTGCATATGAGCATGTATGTGAATGTGTATGCATGTGTGTGTATATATATATATATATATATATATATGTATGTATGTATGTATATATATATATATATATATATATATATATATATATATATAGACACACCCACAATGAGAAGAGAAGGAAGTACAGAGAAAGGGACAAAAAGAAAATAGATAAGTATGCATTTAGGAATGCATGCCAATGTATATAATATGCATGTATATAGTAACAGCTAAGGATATTACATACATAAAACATTGATACACACATACATATAAATTTATATGCATATGTCTTTGTACATATGTATTCATAGGCATATATGCATATACATATATACATTCATATCTATATATATATATACACACACATACATATACATATATATGTATATGTATGTATATGTCTATATGCATAAACATATATATATATATGTGTGTGTGTATATGTGTGTGTGTGTGTGTGTGTGTATATATATACATATATTGTGGGGTACATACATGCATGAGTATCTAGCAACGAAGGCAGTATGCTTTTTTCTGCTTGCTTGCCTCTCTCTCTCTCTCTCTCTCTCTCTCTGTCTTTCTCTCTTCTCCTTCTCTGCCTCCTTCCCCTCCTATTTGCTTATTAGATCATGGACGTTTGACCAATTGTTAAGGATGTGACAAGCTTTTATTACATTTGCAGAAGAATGTCTCGATTGGACCATTATGTTCCCAAAACGGTCGCTCCGTATGACCTTTCTATTCAATACAATCGTTAGCTCTTTAAACTACGACCACCTCTACACACCTACCTGCAGACCGTCTCTTAAAACAAGACATTCTAAATGTCAAAAGGTATTTTCAGTCGGACACGTACATGAACAAAACCTCTCTCTTTACAAATCATTCTCTCTACATTTGACAATAGCAATTCAATTTCAGATAGGCAATTCTTTGTTGGTTTGTTGGGTTTTTGTTTTTCATTATTATTGTTGTTGTTGTCGATATTGTTTGATAATTGTTTATTGTTGTTGTTTTTTTTCTATATTTCTTCTGTTGATGTTTTCATTTATTTTTTTATTTTTTTTGTAATGTTTGATAAATTCCTTTCCTTCTTTCTTTCTCATTTGAGGATTATTTTGCATCTTGCTCTCTGGGTCCTTCTTTATAATCACAGTCGTGGTTGTGGTTTAGCAGTGTAGCACACCTGTCCGAAAACTAAGTTGAAGTGCTATAAATTGTGGACGAGGTAAATATTGATAGACTAGGAAGAGAGCGAAAATAAAATGAAATAAATTTCAGAAATACTACAAAAATAAAATTAAAAGAAAATCAGAAAAAAAAATAAACAACAAGAAAAATGTTACAGGGATTCAGAGTTGGAGGTGAATCAATGCAGTGTGGAGCAGTGTTAGAGAAATACAATAACCCTGATGGAAATGGTGAGTAAAGGCTGAAGAATGGAGTGGTTGGAAATGTCAAATTTTGTTTGTGTGTGTTAAGGATAAGCATGATACGAATCAACAATCATAGCTGCAGTATTTTTTTTTTGTTAAGTTAGATGTACCACTTCAGTTGCAGATATGATCACTGCTATAGCATTGTATTAAATGAAACTCAGTGTGGGTTTTGTGTATGTGGGTGTTTGTGTAGTATATATGTGGCTACATGTAGAGTCAGTGCATTCTGAAATACATATGAACATTATTTACATACATATATATATATATAAATATATATAAAACAAAGGTTTATATGTATAATATACATACATATATATAATATATATGTGCATACAAGCATATATATATATATATATATATATATATATAAATATTTATATTTGCATATATAAATATATATATTATATAATATATACATATATGTACATTGTATGTATACGATATATATTTTATATACTCATCTATCTGTGTGTGTGTGTGTGTGTGTGTGTGTGTGTGTGTGTGTGTATCATCAACATTCTACGTCCTCTTATTTTTTTCATCTCTGCAGGCACACACTCATACATATATATATATGCGCAAATACATATAGTTACAATATATATTACATACACATGCACACACACACACACAAACACAAACAAACACACACACGCAAACACACAAGCACATATACACATACATGCGTGCACATGCACATGTACAAATACATAGAGCAACAATATATAATGCACACATACTAACATACATAAAAAAAGGAAATGCAAAAGTGGTTTGGGAACTGAAATATTAGCCAATGAATGCAAGAGAGTTGGCAGCAATGTTATAAATGTGTGATGTGAATGGACGATAAAATCTGAATGGACAGAAGGATATTGAGATGGCTGGGGAAAGTTTCAGGAATAGTTGCAGATCAAGAAAGAATTGAGAAGTAATAGAAGTAGTGGGGACAGATCTGAGAATGCTGGATCTCACCTCTCTAAAGAAATCTTGGGTTGAATATCTGTCTAATTGATGCTATAACAAAAATTATTAATATATATATATATATATATATATATATATATATATATATATATATATATATATATATGTTTAGGTCTTGATGTTGATGATGATGATGATGATGTGCTGCATGCTTAATCTGGGTTTCACAACCATGTGGTTTCAGGTTCTATCCACTGCATGGCACCTTGGTCAAACATCATTTACTATAGTTCTGGGTCAACTGAAACTGTGAGTGGATTTGATAAATGTAAGCCAAAAGAAGCCCATTGTATATCCACATTTGTGTCTGTGTTTGGGTTTATTCAAATGATTTCAAATTTACTTTGTCTGCATGGGTCATTTGCTCACGTTTTATGGATACCTGCCTCCCTCACTCTCCCCCTCCAGTCACAGAGGCCCTGTAAAATGTCATGGGTACTGTGTTTTCTCCTAACTAGAAATGATAAAGAAAAAATGTAGAAAGCTCAAACTCAAGATTTTTAATTACATTCTTAAGCATAATCCTTTTCCCATATACAAGTGGTTACTGGAAAGTTCCTAGGATCAGTTAGTTATGATTTTATTCAATATATTCCCCTCTCAGATTCACACACATTACTACAGTCCTTCAGTTTTTCTGACCCAGTAAAAGAACTCAGAAGGTTGGGCCTCCAACCAGGCCTTTCATGAAACCCTTAAATCCAGGAACTTTTCAATAACCTCTCAACAACGACATTGTTTTTACACACATATCTGTAGTTAATTTAACAGACAAATCTTTCTCTTCCTATGTCTATCTATCTTGCTTTCTTCTTCTATCAATGCTCTGCCACCATGTTACCAAGTTTCAAATGTGAGCACATATTTTAAGTGTTATAAACTTAGGACCAAATGCTACTTCCATAAACACAGAACATTCTTCTGTACCTTTGATATATCTACCCAAGTACAACTGTAATGATAACTACACTAAAACTACATCGGTATCAGCTTATCTCCAAGTTGCTCCCAATCCCATCTATTGATCAATACAACATTGTTGATTCTGCTATTTGTTTCATTTATCAATCATCTCACTTTTACAGCCTAGTTAAGACCATAGTTAATTTAAACCTAATACGACTCTGACCCACAGATGTGAATGCATCAAAATTATTGTTACAATGATTCAATTTTGATAATCCTAACTCTTTGACTGGCTCTGAATTTCCTCTGCAATTTTATATATTGCTTCATATATTATATATTACCTTTCCTTTGTGATTTTATACATATTACTTAATATATATTATTTGGTATGTACAATTTCATGTATGATTCTGGCATGAACAAAATAAAAAGAGGCAAAACTAGAAAGGAAATAATTGCTTATATATCTTACAAAAATCATCCCTGCAATTCCCTTTAGAATTGCAGCTAATATATTGACATGCAGCTGCATGTAGGAATGCAGTCAGACATATGTGCATATATATATATATATATATATATATATATACATGCGCATTGAGACATATATATATATATATATATATATACATGCGCATTGAGACATGTTATGCATCATAAAATTTATAGACTGGGTAAGGGATTTTGTGGAATCAGTTTTATGATGTTATTCTATTGGCCATTTTAAATGCATCACAAGTGGGCAGGAATTTAGAGGTGACGGTGGTAGTGGTGTTGGTGGTGGTGGTTTTGGTGAGGGTGGTAGGGGGTAGTGGCAGCAACAGTGGTCATGGTGTGGTTGATGGTAGAGATGATGTTGGGGATCATGGTAATGTGGAAGTGGTGGTGCTAGTGTTGGTACTGGTGATGGTCGAGGTTGAGGTGGTTGTGATGGATGCTGTGGGGATGGTGGTGGTGGTCGTCGTCGTCGTCATCGTCGTCATCG
Source organism: Octopus bimaculoides (assembly GCF_046866305.1). Classification (NCBI taxonomy): domain Eukaryota; kingdom Metazoa; phylum Mollusca; class Cephalopoda; order Octopoda; family Octopodidae; genus Octopus; species Octopus bimaculoides. The sequence continues at coordinate 46,493,879 of NC_142935.1, read as the reverse complement.
TGGCAGCAGTGGTGGTAGTATGATTGCTAGATTGGTGCTACTGCCTGGAATAATAATTTTAGGAATGGTGATTGTAGTGGTGGTCAAGGTGGTACTAATCACAGTGTTTTGATGGTTTTTATATGTAATTTGTTCTAATAGTGACTAATTAGCAAGTGATGTTGTTGATGAAGTTGGTGATAATGATGATGTTTTAATTGTTGCAATGACACCACTTCTGGTATCTGTAATAATGTTGATATGAATAATGATGGTAAGGCTGCAGATAATGGTAGTGGTGGTGGTGGTGGTGGTGGTGGTGGTGGCAGTGGTGGTGGTGACAGTGGGGGCAATCATAGTGATCGTCATCATCATCATCATCATGAAGGTGGTGGTATTGGTGCTAGTGCTGGTAGTGATAATGGAGGTGGTAGTGTTGTTTTGGTGGTAGTGGTGACAGTGGAAGTGGTGAAGGTGTTGGTGATAGTGGTGGTGGTGGTGGGGGTGCTGCTGCTGCTGGTGATAGTGGTGGTGATATTGTTGTTATTGGTGATGGTAATGGTGGTTGTGCTGGTGCTGGTGGTGTTGATAGTGGCAGTGTTGTTGGTGGTGGTGGTGGTGGTAGCAGTGGTGGTGATGGCACTGGTGGTGGTGATGGCACTGGGGATGGTGATGGCACTGGTGGTGGTGGTGGTGGTGGCGGTGGTGTCAGTGGAACTTGTGATATTGGCAGCAAGAGAATGACAGAGGCGGCAGTAGCAACCGCAAGTGGCGGTGACAGCGGTTCTGGTATTAAAAGTAATGGAAGCAGCATTAGTTATCCAAAGCTGGCAGAGGCACCGACAGTGTTGGCAGTGATGGTGCTAGAGACATTTCTAGTTTTATTAACTGCTGCTTCACTAGTTCCAACATAATGTTCACACATCAGACGCAAAATGATTGCGCCCACCCAAACAGCTAGCTTAGTCATTTCCTTTAGCTGTGTCACTTAAATGCTATGAGGGTGCTATATCCATAAAACATGTTTAATATCATTATTTGGTTGTGTCCTAACTGGTTAGAGTACATGGCTATGTATACTAATGATCTCATTGTTGATGACTCAGTACTCTGACCTTGCATGTTCTGTACACATTACCAACTCATCAATTCTATATACAGTCTACAGAAAGCTGTTCCCTAGTTTAACAGGCAAAGTTTATGGTGTGTGTGCATGTGTGTATGTGTACATGTGTGTGTGTGTGTACGTGTGCATGTGTGTGCATATATAAATGTAAAGCCTCTGTGTGTGCGTGTGTGTGTGCATGCCTCTGTGTGTACGTATGTG
>NC_142935.1:46480073-46487573 GCF_046866305.1 Octopus bimaculoides | reverse complement strand
ATATATATATATATATATATATATACACACACACACACATATATATACACACATATATTTATAGGTATATGCGTATATATATATATATATATATACATATATACATATACATTCATATACACATTAATATGTCTGTGTTTTTGTTTTGTATATATACATATGCACATGTATATATTTAGCCATTAAATATTAAAAAACTTCGCACAAGATTATCAATATTGACTTTACATTTGGTTATACACAAATATATAAAAGGAATATATGAGTGGGTATATCTATGTATGTGTGTGTGTATATATATATATATATATATATATATATATATATATATATTTAAATATGTGAGTGCGTGTGTGTTTATGCAGATTCATATATAGTTGTGTATATTTGTAACTCATTTTCTGGATAGATGGATTCGTTGTATTCCAAAATGTAGTTCTCACTGTATAACTATATAATTGTTTGTGTATGCATGACTGATAATTTATATATATATATATATATATATATATATATATATATATATATATGAGTGTGTAAATATATATGTATATATATATGTATATACATCTCTCTCTCTCTCTCTCTCTCTATATATATATATATATATATATATATATATATATAGATTCCTTTGTAATAAATAATATATGAGTTTGGGCTTGTGTGTGATAAATAAATAGGAATATTATGTGAAATCAGTTTGGCAATCAGCTCTGTGAAGAAAAATAAACAGGTAATAAAATGGTAAGACATACATACAATGTGTGTGTGTGTGTGTGTGTGTGTGTGTGTGTGTGTGTGAAGAAATAGGAAAGTCAGAACAGAAATTATTTTGGAATGTATTGTGTAGCTGTTGTGGTGTATATGAATCATTATTCAGCTTACATTGCATCCGTTCAGTTTTTGTTTTAAAACCACTGATATATATATGAAAGTAGTTTCTGGTTTTTCTTTTGTTTTTCTTTGTTGTTTTTCGTAACTTTTTTTTAATACTGAGAGATGTTGTCTTGCTTATATTTCATTACAAGTGCAAGTTCAGCATTCCCAGGTATCCATGCTTTTACCTGAGTTACTCGGTACTGTTCCCTTTCTCTTTAACTAAGAATGGATGATAAGCTTCACCAAATCTCTGGAATCACTATCAAAGATATATGTGTGTGTGTGTGTGTTTGTGCGTGTGTGTCCGTCATATAGGTAGTTAGGGTAAATCCCGGCTGTTTCCTCTTGAATTACATTCCATTATTAGAATCCAATACGTAGTTTCAGCTCTTGTTGTAAGTCAAAATTATTATGGAATTATTATTTGCAAAGTTATTGTACAATACAAAGAGGAGATTGAAAATTTTTCGGTTTATTTATTCACCATTACACATGTTTCATCTGCTAATAGGAATATATTTTTTGTGTGTGTGTGTGTCAAAAATACCTGTATCTGATATTTGTCTTTGCTTCTCTATATGTGTACATGTATGTTTGCATATATGTGTTTGTGTGTGTGTGCATTCATGTAGGTATGTGTATTTATAAATACATACTATACATATGTGTGTGTGTGTGTATTTGCATATATGTGTGTATTGGTTTTATATTTATGCGCATGTTTGTGTATATGTGTGCATGTACTAGTATATCTGTGCACGTACACGTATGTGTGTGTGTGTGTGTACCTCTCTTTTCTTTCCTTACCGGGCTGTCTGTCCTACTCCTGATTATTATCTAACTATAAATGGCTTATTTAAATGTAAAATCTATTCTATATAATTTTTCTGTCTGAGGAATTTCTAATCTGGAAATTCCTTACATGTCTGTCTAATATGTAAAACTTGGTAATTCCTATTAGCAAATGAAACATGTGTAATGGTGTATAAATATAACCCAAATATTTCCTATTGTTTGTTGTCTTATTTATATATATATATATATATATATATATATATATTCATATTATTTTTTTATATTCTTTTACTTGTTTCAGTTATTTGACTGCGGTCATGCTGGAGCACCAGCTTAAAAGTGTGAGATGCCTATGGCACCTAGGTTTCCCAAGCAGTCACCCATTTAAGTAACCCCTGTGCTCGACGTTGCTTAACTTTGGTTATCGGACAAGGACCAGAGCATTCAATGTGATATGGCCATATATGTACACACACATACACACTTATATAAATCATCATCATCATCGTCGTCGTTTAACGTCTGCTTTCCATGCTAGCATGGGTTGGACGATTTGACTGAGGGCTGGTGGACCAGGAGGCGACACCAGGCTCCAATCTGATTTGGCAGAGTTTCTACAGCTGGATGCCCTTCCTAACGCCAACCACTCCGAGAGTTTAGTGGGTGTTTTACATGCCACCAGCACGAGGGCCATTCAGGCAGTACTGGCAACGGCCACGCTTGAAATGGTGTATTTTACGTGCCACCTGCACAGGAGTCAGTCCATCGGCACTGGCAACGATCTCACTCAAATGTCTTTTCACGTGCCACTGGGAGGCAGCATTTATATATGATGGGCTTCTTTCAGTTTCCGTCTATCAAATTCACTTACCAGGCATTGGTCTGCCTGAGGATATATTAGAAGACACTTGCTCAGGGAATTTGAAACTGAACTCATGCTTAGGAAGCAAACTTCTTAACCACACAGCCACTCCTGCACTCATATATGTACATATCTATCTATCTATATATATATATATATATATATACATATATATATAAGCAGTTTGGCTGCTTGTTTTTTTGGAGACTGTCAGAATGATGTAGACACCTCTGATGAGAACCCTATTATATTGGTTACCATGATGAGGGTTCCAGTTGATCCAATCAATAAGATAGCTTACTCATGAAATTAATGTGCACGTGGCTGAGCACTCCACAGACACGTGCACCCTAACATGGGTCTCTGGGTGATTTAATGTGACACAGAATGTGATATGGCTGGCCCTTTGATATACAGGTACTAATCGTTTTTGCCTGCTGAGTGGATTGAAACAATGTGAAATAAAATGTCTTCCTCAAGGACGCAACACACCACTATGTATCGAACTCAGCATCTTGATATTCTGAGGCAAATAACCTAACCACTTAGCCACACACCTTCTACTTCAACATTACTGAAATGATGACCGCCACATTCTAGAAACAACCTTCTGATGTAAGGCTCCTTTATGCACTTGAAATGATACCACTTATTCCCCTATTGTATCACATTGTATCTCTACTACTGCCCCTTGACACCACCTCTTCCCTGACCCACTCCTATTCCTTTCACTTCCCCCATCCAAACTAATACTCACTGCATCCAATTCAACCCCCATTTTTAATCCTCTTTTCTATTCTCTTTCTCATGTTCACCTTGTACTTTGACCTCACATCTCTCTCCCTCTTTTTCCAAATGCAGAACCCACAAGACACCTTCCCCTGTCTCTTTATCATACTTTCATATCCTTCAATACTATATGCTGCCCAGCTGATGGGGAGGGCTTGTTTGGAGAGTATTTGGTGACTTCACTAGTGCTAATGCCACAAAAAAAAAAACACCCTGTGCCCACTGTGAAGTTGTTGACATTAGGGAGGGCATCTAACCATGCTGGAGTTGGCACTGGAGCTTGACACAGCCCTCTGGTGCATTAGTTCACAAACATACATACAAGTGGGTGCTGAAAAGTTGCTGGCTTTAAGGCATCAAGAAAGGCCTGGTTGGAGGCTTACCTTCCACGGTCTTTCACAGGGCTTAGAAAAACTAAACGACCGCAGCAATAAGTGTGTGAATCTGAGAGGAGAATATGTTGAATAAATTCATCATTAACTGATCCTCCTGTATTTTATTTTACCCAGAGCCAAGAAATTTTCAGTACTCTCTCATGTGTGTGTGTGTGTGTGTGTGTGTGTGTGTGTGTGTGTGTGTGTGTTCATAATTACATGTATATCAGTTAGGTGAACTAGGACCTATCTTATCATTAAATAGGTATTTCACATGAAGTTTGTTTGATCTGATATTTATCTGAGTTTTCTGATACATTTCCATATTAATAATGCAGATTAATATCAGAGCTCTTAATATCTTAACTTAATGTTAACTATTTATTGAACACTTTCCTATAATATACCTCAGATTAGATCAGTTTCAATGTTATATTCAACACATATATACTCAAACTATATTCATGTATATGCATGCACACACAGACATGCATGCAAATAACATAAATAACATACATGCATATATATTTACATGCATACACATACATACACTCCCATATGAATATTTAGCATGATGATTAATATCATTATCATCATTGTCATCATCATATGCATGTATAAAAAGCATAGATATATATATATATATATATATATATATATATATATATATATATACATATATATATATATTTATATGATGTATATGTGTTTGTATCTCTGCTTGTTCCCCACTACCACTTGATAGACAACCAGCGTTGATGCATTTATGTCTCCGCAAATAAGCAATTCCGCAAAAGAGAAGGTTTAATGAAAAAAAAGAGAACAAGTACTGGAGTGGATTCATACAACTAAAACTTATTCAAGGTAGTGCCCCAGCATGGGCACAGTCTAATGACTGAAACAAGTAAAAGATAAAAGATATATATATATATATATATATATATATATATATATATATATATATATATATATATATGTATATATATATATATTATATATATGTATATTCATTTATATATAGATATAGATATAGATATAAATATAGATATCTATCTATCTATCTATATAATTAGACAATAGGGTAAAAAATTGGATATTAATTAATATCAATTTAATACCAGGGAACAAGCACATTAAAAGAATCAGTGAGATTCAGAGAAAAAAATATCTGAGATCTCAAAGGATTATTGTATATGTATATATAAAAATATATATAAAGGAGGCCACTAGGTGGACTGCTAATGTGCTAGAAGAAGATCACATGTCATGTGTCTACTAAGACCGAATAATTCTCAAAGGGAATTTAGCAAAGTAACAAAAACGTGAACGGGTAAGACCAGTGAAAATTACATAAAAAAATACAATTATCTGTAAACATGTTTCGAAATTAATACTTTCCTCTGTGTGTGTGTGTGTGTGTGTGTGTGTGTGTGCGTGTGTGAATATACATATGCAGGGTGTGGTGAATAAACTGTTGTCTAAATTAAGCAAAAATAAAAATAACATTGACATCTCATTTTAACAGATATATTTGCCAAAATTACATAAAAATATCTTCAAATACTAAAGAGTAAATATATTCAATAAAATCACCATTGGCTTCAATGACATCCTCCGTACAATTTCGGTTTCTCTTACAACTCTTCTTGATGGTCTCCTTGTTTAAGTTGGTGAATGTTGTCATAATTCTTGCCTTCAGTTCATCTTTGGTGTTATAAGGAACTTTGTTGGTCTCTCACTCAATTGTGTCCCACACATAATAATCAAGGGGGTTGCAGTCTTGGGAGTTTGGTGGCCAGATGTTTGAGGTGGGGGGCAGTTGCAGAAGTTATCTGACAGCCATGACTGGGTTCTCCTGCTTGTGTGGCATGGTGCAGAGTCCTGTTGCCATACATAGGGTCTTCCAGCAGCCATCCTCTTAACCCAGGGTAGTACTACCAACTCCAGGCACTTGATCTAGGCCTCTGTGTTGAGTCTGAGGCCATGTGGGGATATGAATAGAGGCATAACATCACCATCACTAGTGATCACTCCAAACACCATGATGGTGACAACATGTTTGATTTTTATCATTCTCGGTACATGTCCTCAGATTGCACCGTCATCAGACTGCACTGTCCTCAGATTGACACCCAAACACATTGAAATGCTTGTATTGGAGCTTCCGGCACAAATGCCAAGCAGTACAGCACGTCATTTCCAAATTTCTGGAAGAGTGAATTTTTTCATGGTGCTACTATTCTCACAGATGGTGCCCAACAACACCTGCTATACTGTATAGTCAACAAAATCAAAAACTAACAATGCACATGCGTGAAATTAAAACTGTAGATTGCACCCTGTATGTATGTATGTATGTATGTATAGATAGATAGATAGATAGATAGATAGATAGATAGGTAGATCGATAGATAGATACAGATATAGATATACATATGAATGTATGCATGTATGTATATATATATATATATATATATATATATATATATATATATATATATATATGTATGTATGTAATATATATATATATATATATATATATATGCATATATATATATATACGACTATATATATATATATATATATATATATATATATATATATATACGACTATATATATATATATATATATGTATATATATATATACATGTCTCTTAAAGGATAGAGTTCAAAATCAATGCATTGAAGATACTTTATTGCAGCAACAATTATAATAACAGAAACAACCACAATAAGCCAAACCTATGCACATTTCAATAGGGTTGCTGCAATAAAGTATCTTCAATGCATTGATTTTGAGCTCTATCCTTTAAGAGACATGTATACATATATATATACAAAAACTCAACTGTGAGTTTTTGGCTAAGACTGTTAACAGATACTATATATTTTGTAAAATTTGTTTTATAAAAGTATATATTTAATATATATATATATATATATGTGTGTGTGTGTGTGTGTGTGTGTGTTTGTACACATACATACACAATTATATGTGTATGACATTTCTATCTTTATTACAATCTGATTTAGTTAACCAACTTACCTAATATCAGCTCTTTGCTTACATAAATATCCATATCAGCTTTATGACTATCAACCACTAACGACTATATCTACTTTATGACCACTTAATATTGTAGCTAATTGATTGTGAAAAATTCATATCAAACCCTGACATAAATATAGTGATTTAGTTCTAAATTTATATATACAACAGCTTTAAAATACTATCTTCATAATCTTATATCGTTATATTAATTCAGCATGTCACATATCACACAGATGGTTGCCTCTGATCAAGAATGATCAAACACTGCACAGTTCAACAGACTAGCTGTTGTTGTTGTTGTCGTTGTTGTTGTTGTCATTGTTGATGTTGTTGGTGTTGGTTTCATCACTGTTGGAGTTGTTGTTTAGCTTCAAGTCAGGATGATCTAACACACCTATGATAAAAGACATTCCAGTCATGATCAACCTAAATTTTAGTAAAGGTCCAAAAAGCCTAAAGGCTTGTCTTAAGCTCTAGAACTCATAAGGTTTGTTCTCAGTTTCCATGACATACAATTGACCAAGATCACAACATTCACTCTGATGGACTGAAACAATGTAAAACGAAGTGTTTTACTCTTATTAAATAAATGACAAATATGATTCTAGAGATGTACTTACATAGCAAGTAACTTGATCTGAGATCATGTGCTGGAACAGAAACAATTGCAGCATGGAAGGTGTTTATAAGCCATTTAAAAGCACACAAAATCCTGTAGATTCACTTCAACTGGAGCAACATGCGA
>NC_142935.1:46470073-46475073 GCF_046866305.1 Octopus bimaculoides | reverse complement strand
TGATTTTTGAGATTGTTTCTCCTTTTCATGTCAAATATGTTGTTGATTTTATCCACATTACTTAAAATTTCATAGATACAATCATCAATCAAACAACTTTTGACATGGTTGATCAACCAATCTCAACCAATTGAGATTCACAGTACAGGTTGTATTATGCATCCTTTCAGACCTGAATAAAAAACGTGTAAGGGTGAGATGGTGACTCGAGAAATTCACCAAAACAGAATGACTAGCAGGGTCCACCAGAGTAAAATAGTCGTCAAAGGGTTCCATAGGTAAAGAAACATGGTTCAGAACCCTGATCTACAGGTTGTGTTATAAATGTTAAACAGCAATGAAATGTTTGGCTTATTCTCTTGAGTCATTATCTCAACTTTGCACGCCATTCCATCACATGTGATGGAAACTTGCGTATGTCTTACAAGTTCTGTAAACGCTTGAAGGAGTTCGTCTGGTGATTCTGTGCAAGAGAATATCTTTCAACATTATGATTTCCAAGCTTTTTAGCAGGCTCAAGTTGCATCGTTTTCAAATTCGGGAATGAGAGCTAGCTCTGAAAAGTGATTTTCTACTGATGATTCTAAAATACAGATTTGGTTTTATTCTATAGGTGGTAGATGCGGTTTTGTCTTTTAGATCATCAATAACGATAGTCGAAGAGATTTGATAAGATCTATTGGAGTATTTTTTAAAAGAGTAACTATGACAGTGAAATTGTTTCTTTAAAACAAATCACTTTCTATATAAACCAAACTACCACCACCAACTTTGCCATTTTCAATACCTCCGTCTTCAACACTGCTCCTTTCAAAACTCTAACCCACAACCTCTCACCCACAACCCCATATCTGTATATAACTACTTTGTGTATATAACAAGCTGGGATCACAACCCTAAGCAGTCATTGTCCTTCGCTGAAACAGAATGTGTTTTATAGGACACATTCTTGTGGTTAAAGCACACACACACACACACATACATACACACATTTATATATATATATATATATATATATATATATATATAAAGAGAGAGAGAGAGAGAGAGAGAGAGAGAGAAGAGAGAGAAGAGAGAGAGAGAGATTAATGGATATATATACACCATACGTCCGTGAATAGAAACAGTCGCTGTATACGTATGCGTGTGCCCCTGTATGTGTGTGTGTGTGTGTGTTTATGTATGTATACATATCCTTTGATATGTCTGTTGATTTGTGTGCCAGTATATATAAAAATACACACAACATATACGTGTGAGGGTATGTATATATATTTATGTGTATAAGCGTACGATGTGTGTAATTGTGTGTGCTGCATACATATAAAATAGAAGTTTGAAAAATGTTTTCTGTCTGCTGCTCGTCACCTGGATATGAATGTGTAACAGTTCATAGATTTGCTCTTGTCCTTTTTTCAATTTGCTAGCGATATACTTATTTATTTACGAACTGATTCAATGTGCATTTAATTAAGATGTGATACACTACTATTTTGTACATTTCTCCAATATAGGACAGAGTGTTTATATATTAGAAAAAAATATGTATAACTAGGTACATTTATATTTAAGGTGTAAATGTTCATGAGAATAATGCTTGTACGGTATATATATGCATGTATCTGTATGTATATCTGTATGTATGTGTGTGTGTATACACGGTATAGATAGATAGATAGATAGATAGATAGATAGATAGATAGATAGATAGATAGATAGATAGATAGATAGATAGATAGATAGATTCTTTTACTGGTTTTAGTATTTTAACTGTAGCTATGCCAGTATACCATCTTCAAGGAGTTTAGTTTGATCATATTGAGAGCCAGGATGTGTATTTCAGCTTGTTATTTATTTTGTCACTGTCTATTCATTTAACTGCTGAGTTGTTGGAGTTACGTACGTACGTATGTATGTATGTATGTATGTATGTATGTATGCATGCATGCATGTATGTATGTGGGCATTTATGTGGATAAACAAATTAGATATATTAAATATAACAGTTTGGGTATGAAATACAAAATATGTATATAAGGCGGTGCTCCAACGTGGCCGCAGTCAAATAATTGAAACAAGTAAAAGTAAAAGAATGTATGCATGCAAAACAAGAGAAAGCAAAAAGTGAAGGCTTTCAGACGATGAATATTTAAGAATAAATATATAGATATTTATATTAGTGGGTGCAATTTACTGAGTGCAAATGACAGAGAATATTAAAAGGGAGGAAAATAGGTGTTATAAGTCCAACAGCTGTTTCAGGGGGCTCGAAACAGCTGTTGGACTTATAACACAATTCTCCGCCCCTCTTTAATTTTTTTCTATCGTTTGTACTCTGTGTAAGTCGGATCTTTAATATAAATATTTATACATCTATACTTAAATATGAATCATCATAAAGTCTTTATTTTTTGCTTTCTCTCTTTTTGCATGTATACATATATACATATTTTGTATTTCGTACCCAAACTCTTATATTTAATATATCTAATTTGTTTATACGCATAATTGCCTCTATATCTGCTCAACTTGATCCCTCTTAAAGCCTTTTTTTTACCCTTTGGAATTAAACCCCTGTAAAGACATCGGAGTCTAAGTTTAAATCATTTTAGCACTACTGTCTTCTATATTGAGAATCTCTCGATTTCATCTGTGTATGTATGTATGTATGTATGTATGTATGTATGTATGTATAATTGAGAGAGGGAAAAAGAGAGAATAAAATTCAAAGTGAGCTACAAAAATGATAGAAAATGACAATTAAATTGGAAAATCCTTCGTCAACCATGGGGAACAGAATCAGCATAGTTTTGGTATGTTTGGAAGTCTGAAGACTTTAATCTCAAGATACTACTCATCTGATTGTGCCAGAGGCTGTAAATATCACTGAGGTGATGCACAATACTAACAATACAAAAACATGTCTAACACTGGGGAAAATATACGAGTGAAAGGGAAAATAACGGAATGACACGCAATATAATTCAACATTAAAAAAAGATTGAAGCTTTCTGAGTCGGCACGAAAAGAATAAACTCACCAAAAGCATACTAGCACGAAGAAAAATTTAAAAAAAGAGTAACTTTCGTCGCAATTCAAACATGAAGGGTGGACATGAATTTGAAAGCATGAAACCTAGATAATATTCACAGTAAGAAATACAAAATAAAGGAATATTAAGATTCTCTCTCTTTTTCTTTCCTCCCTCTATCCATCCATCCATCTCTCTCTCTCTCTCTCTCTCTCTCTATCTATCTATCTCTCTCTCTCTCTTTCTCTCTCTCTCTTTTTCTCTCTCTCTCTCTCTTTCTCTCTCTCTCTCTCTTTGTCTCTCTCTCTCTCCCTTTCTCTCTCTCTCTCTCTCTCTCGCTCTTTCTCTTTCTCTCTCTCTCTCTCTCTCTTTGTTTTTCTCGCTTGTTGTCATTAGCATTTACACTCTCTTTCCCTTTCTCATTTCTCTCTTTTTCCGTTTCCCTTGTTTTACTTGCTTTCATTGACTCTCCCTTTTCTCTCTCGCTTTGTACGTTCTTTTTGCCCCTTTCTCACGTTTCCTCACTTTAGCTATTTTTGCACCCTGCAGCTACTTTTGGGCCATTCTCAATACTTCTTTCCTTCAACTTGGAAATCACATCTTAATGGGCTATCGAACGAAGCGCGGCTTCAAGTCGTGGTGGAATGCAGAAGACCAAGATACCACTACCAAGATATCACTACCAACTAATACAACAACTGCAGCAACTCCAATAGCGAGGACGCAGCATCAGAATATAGCCCTGACACCAATAGTACTGGCGGCGTGAATTTTATATTTTAGTATGGACGAATGATCAACGCAGGGCTAACGAAAAGTAATATGTGTTAGAGGAGATCAAAATTGATTTTCACGTCATAATGACTCATGAACCTCAGAGAGCCATATGGGAACTCTACTCCGTAGAGGGCACCGAGACAAAAGGCATGAGATTAATAATGCAGAGAAAAGAAGTTGCAGTTGCTGCACTTGTAATGAAAAATCACCTCAGCACCGAATGCTCTGAAGTACCGGAAAGATTAAACAAAAGAAAAGAAGAAAAGCGAAAATAATGAAGATAACTGAGACAACAAACCCTAATGTCCTGGACACGATCACTTAAAACTCTGGAAAAGGCTAGTGAAATTCCTTTATGCCTAGTATTAGAAGTAGGTGAATAAATGCTTAGTCGTCAAACAGTATTAACAAGTAGTACCACACCATCATTATGTGGTGAGAAAGAAATAAATGTCGCTGATGAAATGGTTCTATCGGTGAAATTAGGAAGGTATAAAAAGAGAAAAAAATATGCGCAGTAAAAAGAAGACTCAACATAAAATAACGAAAACGGGTGAGAACGAATAATTTCTTCAAAACAACAATAACAACCTTTCATAGGAAAATAATGAAGGAAATGAAGAGAACGAAAAATAATTTTCACCGCTCTTCGAAAATTCAACGCAGCTAATAGATAAAATTACGCCTCTGTAAATCAGTCAGAAATACCTTCTTTATTTGAGGCTTCTAATATCGTAGGCTGAACTGCATCCTCCACAACAGCCTTGCCACATTTGAGCGCTTTAATTACCCCTGTGACTTCAGCATCTGTGAGATTAGTCTTCACCACGAGATGTACATTTTATCCACCAGAAGATTTTATTGCGACTGGATTAAGGACATTAGCAACTTATTCTCTTTGCCTCCAAAAGATGCTCTTCGCTGAAGAAAGAAGAAACCTAGACGAGTTCCTAATGGCCGGTGAGGAAGAGGGCTTCCTGTTATGAAGTTGCGGATGGTCATCCAGAATACTTTATTGGCCGATCCAAAGTCAGAGTTCAGCTTAACCTCAAAGTCCTCTCGTAACAGAATGAACATTTTTACTGTCTCTGCTGCAACTTTTTGCACCTCAGTGTATTGCACGCGTAAAAAAAAGAGACTTGTTTCGAATCCAAGATTTGTAAGCCTACTGCTTTGCTCGAGGCATCTTTAA
>NC_142935.1:46462573-46467573 GCF_046866305.1 Octopus bimaculoides | reverse complement strand
CATTGTTCTACTCAAATGAAACATACTATCATCTCATCTTGATTTGTGTCAAGGGAACACACAAATTTTTCATTTCCCTTCTTAATTCCTCAATTTTTTCTTTTTTTTATATATTTTCCCTGTTTCATCTTTCAATTCAGTGTTTCATCTTTTTACATCTTTTTTTCCTCCCCTTTCTTTTGGCTTGCTTTTTTTATTCGCTCTATGAATGTCTGTGTGTGTAAATATGTTTTTGTGTTTGTGTGAGTGTGTGCATCTGTGCGTATGTGAATGTATACGTGAATGAATATGTGCATTGTGTGTGCATATGTATATATATATATATATATGCATATTTATGCTTGTATAATTGCATGTGTTTATGGATGGACATGTATATGTTTTTGTGTGTGTATGCATGTGCTTGTATATGTGTATGTATTTAAGTGTGTGTGTGTATGTATGTATGTATTTGCACGTGTGTGTGTATGTCTCTATATGTGTATATGTGTGCGTATAGCTGTGTGCTTGTGTATGTGAATATGCGTATGTGTTTGCATGTATGTCTGTATCTAATTAAGTGTGTATATATATATATAGGTGCTTTGTGTGCATGTATTTCTTTGTACGTATGTGCGAATGTATCTTCTTGTATGTCCTGGTGTTTGTGTGTGTGTATGCGTGTGCATGTGTGTGTATGCGTGTGCATGTGTGTGTATATACCGTGCTTGTGTGTGTCAATTTACTTGTATGTATGCATGTATGTATGTGTATGTGTTTTTTTTATGTGTATATGCTTTTGTATGCATATGTATGTGCTTGTGTGTCCATGTGTATGTGTTTCCAGCTTCCTTTAACCGTTTCTTCTTTTCCCTCCCCCTTTTAATATCCCTCCCATACCACTTTCCATCCACCCACAACATCCCGATCCCATCTTCAATGTCTTCTTTCAAACTTCATTTGATTCTTCACATCTGTTCCTTCCATCTTTCCTTCCTTTTTTTTTGTCTCTTTCCATATTTCTTTACTCCAATCCCTCCCTACCTTGCCATACCCCACCCCCACCATCACCACCACCATCTATTTCTTCCTTCCTTCAATTTCTTTCATCACTTCCTTGCTTCCTCATTCACCCCTCCCCCGTCTTCCTCATTCTCCCATCTTGGCTCTATTGATTGTTCCCCACCCATTTGCAATCTTCTTCCTGTTCCTTCCCCTTAATCGTTTTCTACCTCCTTCTCTCCCCCTTTCTCTCTTCTTCCTCCTACTCACTCCTCTTTGCTAACCTCCTATTCCCACTCCACCTTTTACCCCAGCCTCTTTCTTCCTCTCCTTTAATACTTAAGATAGTAAACTGTGTCATCTACATACAAACACTTATACAATTAAATTATTAATGGTCAACCATCAAATATAGGTACCATGCCCTTCACACCTCATTATACTATAGCTGTGTGGTTCAGAATTTGCTTCTTAGGCATATGGTAACAGGTTCAATCTCACCTAGGTACTTTACACAAGTATTTTTTATAGTTGCCTCTAATTGACCAAAAATTCTTTGTGAATGGAATTTGTTTCTACAACAAGGCTTCTGAGATGGTCAGAAAAGTGAGAGGGGGTGAGAAAGAACCCATAACTAAAGGATTAGCTTCATACACCAGGTACTTTGGTGTGAATGCTGGAATCCAAGTCAAATTCTGCTAAAGACACACAAGTAACAAGTGGCTACTTGCATGGAAACCTTGCCAAATCAGATCAGAACCTGGTGCAGCTCCCTGACTTACCAGTTTTCAGTGAAACCGTCCAACCCATGCCAGCTTGGAAAGCAGACGTTAAATGATGATGGTGATAATGATGTTGCATGTGTTTATATATCCATCTGAAGAACATTCAACATAAGGATATAGAGTTAACTTATATAATTTTGCTATCGTACAAACCAGTCAATACATGTTACTAACAGTTTCAAATTGACTTAAAGCCATTCAGTACAGTTGGATATAAGTCTACCGAAATTTATGAAAAGTACTCGATGAAGTGATTTGCTTTGGACACAAAGGACATAATCCATATTCTGGCTTATGTTATGAGCATTCTGAGAAATATATATGAAAATTCATCTCAGGATTTGTCTAATTGCCTAGTTTTCAAATATAATTGGAGAAGAAAAGATATCACTTGTAGATAAAACCCAAAGTATTAACTGCCTTGAAATTTGACCTGTTAACATGCAAATACATATAACGTTGAATAAATACACTAAAAAGTAGAACGAAGAAAAATAAAAAAATAATAATATACAAATAAAGATGCTGGTCAATTTGATTGTAGAATTCCATACCTGAGTGATGATAGCTGAGAAAGCAAACTTCTTCCATTTAATAATTTTAGGAAAAATTTGCATCTTCTTTTATTTCACTTCTATAAACTGTTTTATTTATTTATTCTTACTTTGTTTCTTAATTTATCATTCTCCCCCTTTTGATCTTAAATTTAACTACGATTATGTTTAAGATTTTAAAAAATCATATGATCAGTTTTTTTCCAGAATACAAATAGTATAAATAGAAGTAAGGAATATTTTGTTTCTGTAGAAAACAAATGGATTCTTTGTGTAAAATGTATAGAATCAAACAGGTTTAATGATAGACATACGACTGTTTTGAGTTGTTATGAATGACTTTTTAACAATGAGCAACATAGATTGCCTGGTGTCTGTAATTGTAAATATATATATATATTTGAAAGACTACTTGAAAGACTACTGAAAACTTGTGGATACCTAAGATTACAGGTAGTAACCTACTACCCCCATAAATCCTACCATGAAAAAGACCAAACCAGAGTCAAACCGAATATAATAATAATGGTTTCAAATTGTGGTACATACCCTGCAATTTTGGGAAGGGGGAGTAAGTTGATTACATCAATACCAGTGCTTGGCTGGTTCCTTTATTATTGACCTGAAAAGATTAAAAGTAAAGTTGACCTCAGTGAAATTTGAACTCAAAACATAAAACCAGAAGGAATGCTGTTGAGCAAATCATTTCTTCCAAATTTTAAACATAAGTTCTGTGTTTAAATTTTGATAATAGAGTCAAGGATAGTTTTGTTACCAATTTTAAACTCTCAAAGCACAGTTACATCATTTTAAGTGACCTGGAAGTTATTGGCAGTTCACTTTTTCAGTTAGTGGGCTTGGTACCATATTCCTATTTTGGAATTAAAGAGCTTTTCGGTTTTTTCATACTCCTATAGTGTTACTTCATTCATGGTGATATGCAGTTGCATCATCAGGACATAATTTGGTAAATTGTCCACAGATATTTTACTAAACTCGTTTTTATTCTTAGCATGCTGTTTCAATGAGCTTTTGTAGGCTATTTACGCTGAGTGGATGGGTTTCTACTATTCTGGTTTTTTTATTGTATTGTTCTTGGAACTGTCTTGGCAAAGTTACACTGTAGCTCTTGTATAAGCTTTGCCATTGTTTCATTGTCTGCATATAGCAGGAGTCTTTTATTAAATGAGTGTTTAAGGAATACATACGTTCCATGTGATAGTATTCATCAGAAGGTTTTTGAAAAGAGAATTGAGAGAGTTACTAGTACTAGCTACTGCTGCTGTCTTTGTTGTTGTTGTTGATGTTACTGGCAAAGCTGATGTTATCACCACTATCCATACTATCATCCTTCCTACTACTGCCACCACCATCACCATCCTGGCATTACTCTCAGTATTTAGGGTTAAGCTCAGGAATGAGAATGTCGTTACTACTATCTGTATTTGTAGGGGAGGGGAGTTAGTATTGTTGTTGTTGTTGTTGCTGCTAAGGTTGTTGCAGTCACTGCTGTGGTTGTTGCTGTTGTTACTGTTATCATTGTTGCTACTGCTCTTGTTGTTGCTGTTGTTTTTGTAAGTATCAGTATTCCATATTGTCCAGTTAATTTTCAAAGAAGTCTTTTCGATTTCAGACAGACAATTAATGTTACTGATCAAACTGAAGTTTCCATAATTCCAAAACGACAAAAGCAAAAAAACTCACTTGTACACATGCACATGCATACATGCACACAGGGATGATAGGGGCTCACTATCTTATACAAAAGTATGCAGAGCACCCCAAAGTACAAACATATATACACATGTGTGTATGGTCACACATGTGAATGTTTGAATTGATAAAGTGCAGTCATCCAAACCATATCTATTATTACCAACTCATTTACAATTTCACCAACTCACTTGCAATTCAAAGGGTAGGTGGATGTCTAATCACATGACACTTTATCTAGAGATCCATCAAATACAATGAACTGGAATTATTACCAATAAAATTCATAGCCGAGTTGGCGAAACCAGCAGTAACAGATATTCTTTGAATCACTGTAACGATACACTTAGTAATTTTACACAAACATTTCTCTTTTTTATTCTATGTTCTCAATTGTTAATAGACTTTACAACATGTGTGTGTGTATGAGTGTGTTTGCATGTGTGTGTGTGCATGCACATATTTGCGTATGTATCTATATGTTTGTGTGTATATGTATATATGGTTAGAGCTTGTTGAATTGATCCAATGCTTTACTGGTGTGTATATTGATTATTTTTGTCACTGTCTGTGCTTAGGCATTGGTGCGGTGCAGCTAAAATCAGATCTGTTATTTCTGCTTTTGCCCAGAGTTATTAAGCAATTGTTGGTTTTCTTCCTGTCTTATTGCTTCTTAGTTGAGTTTTGTAGAGTATTGATAATAGAGAAGTTAGTCTCTCTGTTTTCCTCTTCAGTATATTTTGGTATCCCATTTTAACTTTTGTCTTTTTTATTTTAACCTTTTTCTGAACATTTCTTCTGACCAAAATCATTTCCTTTTGTGTGCAGCTAATGTCACAAGTTGTTACATAAGTAGTACCTTTATGCTTTGTATATAAATTCTCAATTTTGCAGAACATATTTGTCAATATATTCAGCTGCCCAGATTCACCGGCACTGACAAACATGTCCACATCAGTTAATGTGC
>NC_142935.1:46435073-46457573 GCF_046866305.1 Octopus bimaculoides | reverse complement strand
TGCTATAACTAACACCCAAGTCACAACAGCTGCTGCTATTCCATTACTGCATACAACTACTAAAACAATCCATGCTGCTGTAACCTGTACAATGCCGAAACAAAAACCATCACATGGCCATACAAAATGGTGTTGCAAAACGCCAGTGGGCTTATTGAAAAATAATAAATAGCAACAGAAATATACCATTAGGTATAAATATGCCTTTTGGTATTAATACTGGCTTTAGTTGCTATTAATTATTTTTTAATAAGTCCTTTTTATATTAATAGATCTTTTGATATTAACACTGCTTCTGTTGCTATTAATTACTTTCTAACTCCACTGGCTATTTCTCACACCACTGCCTAATAGACACTGAGATTCTATATATATATCACTGACAGAGAAACTGCTGCTATCTCTAGTTGTGGATATCTACCATTGACAAGGCCAAGGAAGACTGGTATCACACAATCTGGTATCGCACAAGTGCAGTAGCAGACAATTATCTCCTGCTGGTAATACAAGCATAAGTGCTTACATTCACCATAAGTCCATACATGTGGTTCTCTCGTGGTAAGTAAAGCAGTATTCTGTGTTCTAACACAACATCCACTTTTAAGTAGTGATAAATATTACCTATTTCATATCTCTTGAAGTATCTTTTATCTTTTACTTGTTTCAGTTATTGGACTACGGCCATGTTGGGGTACCATCTTCAAGAATTTAGTCGACTGAATCAACCCCAGTACTCGATTTGTTTTCTTTTTCTTAATCTGGTACTTATTCTATTGGTCTCTTTTTGCTGAGCCACTAAGTTATGGAGAGGGAAACACACCACCAGCAGTTGTCAAGCACTGATAGAGTACAGACGCAGACACAAAGACATACACAAAGACGTGCACACACACACACACACACGCACACACACATATATTTACGAGGGAGAGTCAAAAATTATATGCACTCTTGTTTTTTCAATGTCTCCTCACAAAAGCAGGGGGTAAACAAGTACATTATTATTCTATATAGTTTCCTTCCTTTTCGATGTACTTGGTCCAGCAGTCCACAAGTGTATGTATTCCCTCCAAGAAGAAGGTTTCCGGTTGGTCATGCAACTATTTATGCACTGCTTCCTTCACATCTTCATTCGTAGGAAATCAACGACCTTGTAAACCATCTTTGACTAGTCTAGAGTTATGATAGTCAGAAGGGACAAGATCTGGGCTGTAGGCAGGGAGTTCCAGCACTTCAAAACCCAGTTGGTTAATGGTTTCAATGGTCTGGGTGGCAGTGTGTGGGTGTGCATTGTTATGCAACAACAAAACTTTTTTTGACAATAGGTTTCAGCATTTGGTGCAAATTGCTGACTTCAGTTTGTTGGTCAGAAAAGCGCTGTATCTTGCATTGTTGATCATACACCCCTTTTCCAGACAAATCAGATCACTGCTCTTTGTTCTTCTTTAGTGCACATTACTAGTGGATTGGCCATGCTTACAGTGTAAAGCCAGAAAGAAAAATGGCATGATAAGGTTCAAACTTCGATCATGTGACCACAATAGTACCAACTATAAGCACACATGTGCAGAAGGCAGTGTGACAATAATAAAGATATGTTATGGTGAAAGTGCAGATAATTTTTGACTTCCCCTCGTGTGTGTGTGTATGTATATATATATATATATATATATATATATATATATATATATGATGGACTTCTTTCAGTTTCTGTCTACCAAATCCATTTACCAAGGCTTACCAAATCCATTTACAAGGTCTGAGGTTATTGCAGAAGAGACACTAGCCCATGGTGCCACACAGTGGCAGTAAATTTTGCTCTAACAGAACAGCCATGTTTAAGTGGGAATAAATATTACCCACTTGATAATGACAAAGTTATTTTATTAAATTCTTCCTTATTCCTAAAACTAAGTGAAACGAAGGCAGTGTATTTCAATAGAAATATGGTTATGAAAGGGTTAAAGATAATATTCCACTGCTTATAATGATGTAATGTATTTGTCCATGGTACCTGTTTACATTGAAATGAGTTTGGCTGGCAAGACTGTCATAATAATGTACATTGTATAAGTGATGGAGAAGATAGGAAGCATCAGTGTCTGGGAAGAAGGGGGAAACCCTATCACTAAGTCGATCAAACAATATAAAAACTAATTTCATGGTGAGAAAACAACAACAATAACAATAACAGTGGTAACTCTTCAAATTAACTACACTAAGCCAAAAGGCTAAGAACAAAACAGAAAAAGAACAAATCAGGAAAAAATAAAATTACAGAAAACAGAAACCAGTTTATGACATTTAAATCCCATAAATCAATTATATCAGAGATACCCAAGAACTGTTAATGTCTGAACAAATCAGTAGAAGTACTGATGGCTTCTGGTTGAACATTAAAAATTCAAGTAGTGGGAGGTATTTGTTTATTTATTTTTAAATGACAGATATGGCCTGATTAGCTGAACAGCAAAAACAATGTAAAACGGCGCAAACAACAACAATAATAATAATATTAATAATAATTATTATTATTATTATTATAATAACAACGATAACAGCAGTAACAATGGAAAGGAAAAGACTGTAGAGAAAAAAAAACATAAAATAAAATCTTGATAAAAACCCCAGGGAGGTGGGGTGAAATTAACACAAAAAAAAATGAAAATTAATGTGGATTTATGACAGCTTGAGAAAAAAGATCTTTAAAATGATTTATTATTATTATAATTATTATTAGAATAATAATTTTTTAAACGTTATTGTGGCAATTATTGGAGAGAGATACAGACAGACACAGACCAAGATAAGCTTTCAGTAAGCAATGTTTTTGACCTGGTTTCAATCCTTAGCTGTAAACATTTGTCTTTGCTTACATTGCCAACATCCTTGAAATGAAATGAATGCTACAGTTTCCCATTTCCATTCTCCTTTTAAAAAAAAAAGAGATCAATATTGTTATCACTATTGTTATTACCAATATAGTATTGCACTGATTGCTTTATTGTTTCAAATCCCATTTGCAGTGACTGTCTTTCATCTGTTTAAGGTCAATAAGATTTACAACGCTGTCTATTCTACTAAATTAACCTCTGCACCAAGGCTAATAAAACAAATAATAACATGTTAAATGTGCATGCAAGCATACATGTGCATGCACATACATGCATCTCTGATTACGTTACATAACTGGAAGAAAAATATTTAAGCCAATATTAATCACAAGCAAGCCAATAAGCTGGCAGAATCATTAGCACACTGGACAAAATGCCTCGCAGCATTTCATCCATCTTTATGTTCTGAGTTCAAATTCTACCAAGGTTGACTTTGCCTTTCATTCTTTCACTGTCAATAAAATAAGTACCCCACATTGTATTGTCCTGTACTGTCCTCAATGCTTTTTGTGAGCCCTTAGTGATTATTATCATTATCATTATTATTATTATTATTATTTTATTGCCTTTGCACAGCTTCTAACGCTGGAGATGTACTATGGTGTCAGCTGTTCACTACCAGTGAACTAAGGTAACACCTTTTATTTTTCGAGCACCTTCCAGAGTATTCGAGCAGTTCCAAGTAGTGCTGTTTTCTGCAAGTGCTCCACCCTTATTGCAGCCCCTATTTGTTCAATGTACTTCTCAAGATTTTTACTCACTTCTCCTAGGGCTCCGACAATTATTGGTACTACTACCACCTTTTTCATCGACAACAACTGCTTAACCTCCCAATCATCATTATTATTATTATTATTATTATCATTATTATTTCATTCTTCTGAGGCAGATGACATAAAGTACAAGGGAAGAACAGGAGTCAGTTTCATTAACAGAATCCCACTCAAAACTGTGTGGGCCTTGAACTTTCACTTGAAAACATTGAACAATTTAGCAGAATGTGTAGAGAAATAGATTATATTGTCATGCACTATCAGTCATGTGCCAATAAATTCTGAGTTCAAATCCTGTCAAGGTTGACTCTGCATTTCCTCCTTTTCTTGTTTAATAAGATAAGTACTAATAATTAACAATGGCAGCAAAAATATCAAAATGTTTTGATGAGCCTATGTAAGTAATTATTAATATCATAATCATCGTTGTCATCATCGTTTCCCATTCGTTTTCCATGCTCGCATGGGTTGGATGGGTTGACAGGATCCAGTAATCTGCAGGACTACGTCTTACCCCAGTGTCTCAGTTTTCACATGGTTTTCTACAGCTGGATGGCCTTCCTAATGTTGACCCTTTTACAGAATATACTAGGTGCTTGTTTCGTGGCACCAGTACTAGTAAGGTTACCCAATAATTCACAAGACTAAAGTGTCCCCTAAACTGAGAAAGGTGACTTTTGCAAAAATGTTCAGGTGTGTTAAAGTATGATAGAAAAAGAACAGGAACAGGTTTATTGTTTTGGCGATAATTCAACCTAGCAAAAAGCAGCAACGTCCCTCGTCAAAAGAAATATTCATTTTTAAGGTCTCGCTTCTGTTTTTTTATTCTTTCATTTTTTCTTTTGCCAATTTGTGTTTTTTTTTTGTTAGTTTTAATGCAATAAATCAATAGTATTTTATTTATTCATTTTATTCTTTTATCTGCCTACCCCTCTTCCTCCCTTTCTTATGGAGTTTTGATGTTCAGTTAAAAATTAATTGTACATTGAAGTTATGGAACTGTTCCCTCTTCATTAAAATACTTGAAATTATTTGGATATTGTAGTTGTTGTTGTTGTTGTTGTTGTTGTTGTTGTTACTATTGTTACAGCTTTTTTTATTCGTTATTGTCATTATTTCCTTGATGTTGATCTTGATGTTGTTGTTATTGTTCATATCAGAGTGGATATAGTAGTTACTATACTATGTCATTCTCACTATTAGGACCACTCCTTCCGTTTTTTTTTTTTGTTTTTTGTTTTGTTTGTTTTGTTTTTTTTTTGTTTTTGCATACTTTTGTTTTTCATGGCTGTTCCATTTTGTATTTTAGTATTTTGATTTTTCTTTCATTTTATTTTTTCCATAATTGATTCTGCAAAACACCCCACCATTATTTTAATTTGTCCTTGTAATGTCTCCTCGCTTTCTCCACCATTTTTACGGCAAGTAAAGAATTTATTATTAATATCATTATTGTTATTATTATTATCATCATTATTATTATTGCTATCATTATTATCATTATTATTGTTGTTGCTGTTATCATCATCATTACCATAACCATTATTATTCAAAAATGTTAGGCATTATTGTTGTTGTTGTTGCTGCTAGTTTTTTAAAATAAATTTTACTGTTTATCAGTATTGCTGCCATTGTTCTTCCGTATTGTTGCCTGTTGTTGTTGTTGTTGTTGTTGTTGTTGTTTTTGTTGGGATGTGAATGTTAATGTTGTTGCTATTGTATTGGTTGCAGTTATTGCTGTATAAGCTGCATAGTTGTTCTAGTGTCGATAACTGATGGAGGTGATGGCTCAGTGTTGCTTGAAGTAGCCATTGTTTTTTGTTTTGTTTTGTTTTTTTTTTTGTTATTGCTTACACAGCTATTATTACTGTAATGATTCTTATCTTTAATGGTGTTTTATTATTACAATTTTTGAAAGCACTATTTTACTACAACAACAACTACTACTACTACTACTACTACTACTACTACTACTACTACTACTACTACTACTACTAAAGATATTATTATCATTATTATCATTATCATTGAGTGTACTACTTCTACTACTACTACTACTACTACTACTACTACTATTATTATTATTATTATTATTATTACTATTCACCCAGAGGTGAAGTATTCAAAACCCAAAGAATTCCTCCCAACACATGGCTATGATGCTCCCCAACTACTTCTACTCATGATCAGGGATGCACTTATCATCAGCCACCAAGGAACATACTTAACTGGTTAAGGTCAAACAACTGACAAGCAAATCTGTGGTATTGAGCAGAATATTTGCTGTGGCCCATCTTTTATACCAAGACAAAACAATGTACATGATACTACTTCCAATCAGTTAAGATCAGAAGCCATGAGAACCAGTGCCTGTATTGTTGTCGTCGTTGTTGTCATCGTTGTTAAAATGGTAAACTGGCAGAATTGTTAGCATGCTGGACAAAATGCTTAGCAGCAATTCTTCCACATTTGTTTTTACATTCTGACTTCAAATTCTGCTAAAGTTGACATTGTCTTTCGTCCTTTCAAGGTTGATTAATTACTAGTTGAGCACTGGGGTCGATGTAATTGATTAACTCCTTTCCCTAAAATTACAGGCCTTACACCAAAATTTGAAACCATTTTCCTTATTATTATTATTGAGTGAGAGAGCAGTGCATGCCATCAAAGTGATGCTAGGGTATGAATATATGAAGCCCAATATACCCATCACAATTACCTGTCTAATAAGGGTACACCAGGTACATACATCACAAACATGTGTGCACAACATGGTGAACTTATATCAAGATAAACAGTCCATGACCTTGCAGGTGAAGCCCAGTTAGAATTTTATTCAGGTTGAGTAGCCCATCCCACTCAAAAGGTCCCTGAATAAGGCTTGTTTAAGGATATTAAGAAACACTCAGGTTTCCTGAGGTGAATTATCCAAACCCCAAAGAATTCTCAACACATGACCATGGTGCTCCCCTGCTACTTCTGCTCATGATCAGGGATGCATATATCATCAGCCACTAAGGGACATGCTCAACTAATTAAGGTGAAGCAACTAACAAGCAAATTTGTGGTATTGAGCAGAATATTTGTTGCAGTCCATCTTTTATACCAATGTATAAAATGCATGATAACACTTCCAGTCAGTTAAGATCAGAAGATATGTGAACAAGTGCCTGGTACTGCCTTACGACATTATTATTATTGTTGTTACTATTATCATCATCATCATCATCATCATCATCATCATCATCATCATCATCATTGTTATTATTATTATTATTATTATCATTATTATTATTATTATTATTATTATCATTATTATTATTATTATTATTATTATCATTATTATTATTATTATTATTATCATTATTATTAAGGTGGCAAGCTGGCAGAATTGTTAGCACGCTGGGGGAAATGCTTAGCAGTATTTCACCCGTTGCTATGTTCTGAGTTCAAATTCCGCCAAGGTCAGCTTTACCTTTCATCCTTTCAGGGTCAGTAAATTAAGCACCAGTGAGGCATTGAGCTCAATGTGATCGACCATCTCTCTCCCCCAAATTTCAGACCTTGTGCATATAATATTAAGGTTTATTATTATTATTATTATTATTATTATTATCATTATTTTTATTTTTATTATTGCTATTATTAAGGCAGCAGGTTGACAGAATTGCTAGTAAGCTGGGGCAAATACTTAGTGACATTTCGTCAGTCGTTACATTCTTTAAATTCCACCAAAGATGACTTTTGCCTTTCCTCCTTTCAGGGTCAATAAAATAAGTACCAGTTGAGCACAGGGGCTGATATAATCAACTTAACCTGACCCCTGAACTTGCTGACCTTGTGCCAAAATTTGAAATCTTATTATTATAACTATTTGTAGTAGTAGTAGTAGTAGTAGTAGTAGTAGTAGTAGTAGTAGTAGTTGTAGTTGTAGTAGTGGTAGTAGTAATTGTTATTGTTGTTGTAGTAGAAAAGGCTCTTTATGTTCTGTTTCATCAGCTCCATCCTTCAAAGATAAAAACATCTGCCTAAGTCAATTTTGCTTTACAGAATAAAAATCCAGTTATTTAGTGAAGGACAATATAATCGATTTGTCCCCTTCACACCAAACTCCAGGACTTGTGTTTATGTTAGAAACAATTAGATTATTATTAGAAGAATAAGAGCAGTGGGTCTCAACTGAGGTTCTTAAGGCCCTTGGAGTACATGGGGTCCATATAAGATTTCATTGTTGAAATTTATCTGCAATAACTTGGTTATACTTCTACAATAGACAAAATATTTCAACAATTTTTGTTTAAACAGTTCTTAATAATCTTTTAAGTATAAAAATAAAATAGGATTTTTAAACATACAATATGATTTTTTTTTTTACATTTTTTTAAACATTTTAAACATTGAGGGTTCATCATCATCATTGTTTAACATCTGCTTTCCATGCTGGCCTGGGTTGGATGGTTTGACTGAGGACTGGTAAGCCAGGAGGCTGCACCAGGCTCCAATCTGATCTGGCAAGCTAGAAGGCTGCACCAGGCTCCAATCTGATCTGGCAAGCTAGGAGGCTGAACCAGGCTCCAATCTGATCTGGTAGGCCAGGATGCTGCACCAGGCTCCAATCTGATCTGGCAAGCTAGAAGGCTGCACCAGGCTCCAATCTGATCTGGCAAGCCAGGAGACTGCACCAGGCTCCAAATAGATTTGGCAAGCCAGGTGACTGCAGCAGGCTCCAATCTGATCTGGTAAGCCAGGGGACTGCACCAGGCTCCAATCTGATCTGGCAAACCAGGTGGCTGTACTAGGCTCCAATCTGATCCGGCAAGGTTTCTACAGCTGGATGCCCTTCCTAATAGCAACCACTCCAAGAGTGTAGTGGGTGCTTTTTACATGACACTGGCATGGGGGCCAGTCAGGTGGAGCTGGCATTGACCACCCAAGTAAAACAGGAAACAAAGAGGTCCATAAGCAAAATATGGTTGAAAACCACTGTATTAGAGTGCTAGATGGAATGTGGCATTTGTTCTATATATTCTGAATTCAAACCCTGCTCTGGTCAATTTTACCTTTCATTTTCTTGAAATTGATAGAATAAAGTACCAGTTAAATACAGGGATTGGTAATATCAGGCTTGTGCCTAGTAATCAGGAACCATTTAAAGGCAGTGTGCTAACAGAATCATTAAGACATTTGAGTAAGTGCCTTTCAGTATTTTTTCAAGTTCTTTATATTCAGACTACAAACTCCCACAGAGGTCAAATTTGCTTTTCATCTTTCAGATTCATTGAAATAATAAAGTATCAGTCAAGAATTAAAGTTGATTCAATTGACCTAATCCCTCCCACTAAAATTTCTGGCCTTGTGCCAAAAAAACTATTATTATTATTATTATTATTATTATTATCATCATCATCATCATCTTCTTCATCATCATCATTATTATTATCTTTATTATTATTATTTGTTTGTAAAAAAAAATGATACATAACAAAACCTAAGGGTTGCAAAGATCTAAGATGTCACTCAAAAATCTCATTAGTGCCACCAAAAATTTTTTTTTAATTTAAATAAATAGGAAAAAAAAAATTATGAAGTGTTTCACAATTATCTTTACAAACAGAACAAAACCCTGCAAAAGATATTTTTTTAAAATGTGAAATAGAAAATAAAACAAAAGAGATTGAAAGAGAGTGAGAGTGAGAGAGGAAATGACAAAAAAGCAAGACATAGAGGGGAGTAAAGAGGGGAAAAAATTTACGAAATTTCATTAAATAAATAAAATTATATAAAATTTAAAAAAAAAACAAAGTAAACAAGCATGGTTGGCTCTTTTTTATCTGATCAAGACTGATATTGTTTGATATCACAAACATTTACACCTTGGATACCTGGATACTACTACTACTACTACTACAATTATTACTACTACTAATAATAATAATACTAATACTACTACTGCTACTGGTTAATTTTGTTCAATGGAGATAAAAGGTTGATGGCAGTAGGGGTGAATGTTAGGTGGGTAAGATGAAGTACAAGAAAGAAATAGAGAAAGAGGGAGAGAGAGGGGGAGATAGAGAAGGATAGAGAGAGGTGGGGTGGTTCCACAAGTTTGATTTATGACATAAAAGAGTTCATGCATGGTGGGGTTTTACTGTAGTTTCTTTTTTTTTTCTTTTGCACATTCTGAAATAAAAATAAAACACCCCTTATCATCATCATCATTATCCTCATATCATCAACATCATCATCATCATCATCATCATCATCATCATCATCAAATATCATCAACACTAATGCTGTTGTCATCATTGTTATTGTTGTTGTTGTTGTTGTTCTTGCTGTTGTATTCTTTTATTATTATGAAACAGAATCATAAATTTTACTTTCTTTTAACTTTGTTTTCATTTCAGAGTGGGAGGCTGAGGAGAGTTGGGTAAGAGTGAATTATCAGAGACTATAAAATACAGCACATCAGAGAGACATACATTATAAATTCCGCTATATACATTTATACATAGATTACATACATAGAATAATGTGCATACACATATATTTAGACATACATTGTATACACATATAGATATATATACATACAAGTATCTTATTTCTTTTTTTCTTTTTTACTTGTTTCAGTCATTTCATTATGGCTATGCTGGAGCAGTGCCTTTAGTCGAGCAAATCGACCCCAGGACTTATTCTTTGTAAGCCTAGTTCTTATTCTGTCAGTCTTATTTGCCGAACCGCTAAGTTACAGGATGTAAACACACCAGCATGGGTTGTCAAGCGATGTTGGGGGACAAACAAAGACACGCAAACATATAGACACACATACATACATACATACACACACACATATATTTATATATATATATATACGACGGGCTTCTTTCAGTTTCCATCTACCAAATCCACTCACAAGGCTTTGGTCGGCCGAAGGCTTTGGTCGGCCGAAGGCTTTGGTCGGCCGAAGGCTTTGGTCGGCCGAAGGCTATGGTAGAAGACACTTGCCCAAGGTGCCACACAGTAGGAATGAACCCGGAAACCATGTGGTTCATAAGCAAGCTACTTAGTACACAGCCACTCCTATGCCTATATATCATCATCATTATGGGAGGGAGAGAGATGAAGAGAGAGAGAGAGGGATGGGAGAGAGAGAATGGTTTCTTTTCAATTTGATGTGGTCAACCCATTGAAATTTCATTACAAATCATTTTTCATTTTTTTCTTTTCGCTTTTCTTGTTCTTTTTTTCTTCTTTTTCCCCATTGTATACCTATCAACATATTTGTAAATAAACACATTTTCTCACAAGGGCTGGTGACCTTTCAAGATGTTAATTTTAGGAAGTAGTGTGGGGAAGATAAGAAAAGAGGGAAGGGTATGGTCATAACTGAGAAATAAAAAAAGTTCAAAGTTCAAAGTCTTATGAAAATGTATATTCCTTTACACTTGTATAGTCAAATCCCATATTCTGTGTAATTCCATGTTTTGCATGAACAAACATTAAATATTGGCCCAACGTTCATAAGTTAGGAAAATAAAATCAGAATATATAAAACTATAATTTGAGTTTGGTACTGTTTATAATTCAGTCTATTCTCTGAGTACATTTAATCAAACATCATAAACGAGTTTTGTAATAACATGTATATTGAGAGAGAGAGGGGGGAAGCCACTCTGTAGGCTATGAATTATATAACAAAGCAGGGCCTGCATAAATATATTTTTGAATATCTTTCATCCTTTTGCAGGATTTATTTTCTTTTTCTTGTTTGCTTGGATAAGATAATCCAAAAGAAATTACTTTGCTAAGTAGCTGCGTTAGATATTGTTGTGTCGGACACCCCCAGGTGAAAAGTGAGCTGGTCCACTACTAATAGTGGACAGACTCATTAAGTAATATCAGTCAGCATGGTACGCTCAGGCCAGTCATGCAGATGATGAAATACGTCATCATAATGTGAGGCATATCAGTGGCAACGAGGATTCAGAGCTCGTGCAGTGGAAAAATGTTAAAAATCCTGAGGTGGGATTTGAATTTCACAGTGAAAAATAATATATACACAGTGAAAAATATATAAGAAAAACGAATCTGAAGAAGAAAATAAAAGGATTCTGAAGAAAAAAATTGTCAGATAAAACTAGAACTCTAACAAATAACTGAACTTTACACAGTGAAAAATATATAGAAAACAATGTCTGACAAATTGCAGCTCTAACACAGAACTGAACTACATGCAGTGAAAAATATATAAAAAAGATTCTGAAAGAAAAATGTCAGATAAAACAGGAAATCTAACACAGAATTGAACTTCACACAGTGAAAAGTAATATACACACAGTGAAAAATATATAAAAAAAAAAAAGATTCTGAAGAAAAAAAAAGCCTGACAAAATTGGAACTCTAACACAGAACTGAACTACACACAGTGAAAAATAATATAAGTCCGTTTGAAGGATTTGAGTCAGGTCGCTCTATGTAGTAGCACTAGCAGTATACAATGTAGACTGGTACAACCTGCGGCATTTTGAAGAAAAAAAACATGGTTCTGTGTGGAACAAAAAAAAATAATAATAATGAGTTCATTCAAAAGATTTAAGTCAGGTCGCTATACGTTAATGTAGACTGGTACCACCTGCAGCATTGTGAAAACAAAATATATTCTGCATAGAACAAGAAAATTTCTGAATAAGAAGAGAAAAATATTTCTGTGTGTGGAAGACAAAGAAATAAAGAAAAAAATATAATGTTGTATTGAAAGTAGAAAAAATTTTCAAAAGGGGGAGGTGTTGTGGCGGACACCCCTAGGTGAGAGGTGGGCTGGTTCACTACTAATAAATAGTGGACAGACTCAGTAAGTAGTGTCAGTCAGCAAGGTACGCTGTTGAAGCCAGTCACCCAGACAAGGAAACATCGTCACAATGCGGGACATATCAGATATCTTTCCTAATCACTGGTAAAATAGTTCTAGTAATCTTACTCAGGTATATGTAAGTTCTATAAGAATAACAGTTGTCAAAATCCCAATATTATACATATATCTGATCATTTGTAGAGATAAGTATTGCATTATTAACACTGGAGCCACATTCAGAAACAGCAGTAACAGAGTAATACAAATGTTTTCTCTTCATCCATCGTCATTAATATTAAAATAATAATAATAAAGTGGTAAAATGATTATGAAGAAGCTTTCTTGACAGACACGAAATCCACCTAGCAGACATTGATGTCACCTTACATGGTATGTGAATATTTTTAGACAGCATTATAGCGTTCATTGGAGCATTCATTTGCATTATTTCTCCCTAGTCATATTGGTTGGGCACAGCGTTTATGCGAGCTAAACACGTAATGTTCATAGTTTGTTTCATATGAAGGGGTGTTCATGCACGTTGTCTATGTTTCTCTTTCAAACATATATACATATATGTGTGTGTATACACACACACACACACACACACACACACACACACACACACACACACACACACACACACACACACACACACACACACACACACACATATATATACATGCACATACATATATAATTGTATATATATATGTGTGTGTGTGTGTGTGACCGCGTGGGCAACGTTGGCGATTTTCTTTCTCCGTCTTCTCTTTTGACTTTTTCTATATTTCTGATGAAGAGCTCCGTTCGAAACGTGAAATCCTCTTTCTTTTCTTTCCTTTCCTGAGCGTCCAATAACACTGTACTTATTCCATGTCCTCGCGTTGTTGTTTTTTCGTGTTTTTCCTGCTTGTTCATGTCTGGATTGACTATATCTATCTATCTATCTATCTATCTATCTATCTATCTATCTATCTATATATATATATATATATATATATATATATATATATATCATCGTCATCATCATTTAACGCTTATTGTCCATGCTGGCATGGGTTGGATGGTTTGACCAGGGCTGGCAAGCTGGAAGGCTGCACCAGACTCCAGTCTGTTTTGGCATGATTTCCATGGCTGGATGCCCTTCCTAATACCAACCACTCCGAGAGTGTAATGCGTGCTTTTACATGCCACCGGCAGGAGTGCCATTTGTGTGACACCAGTATCTGTCACAACTGCAGTTTTACTTGGCTTGATGGGTCTTCTTCTCAAGCAACCCATAATGCCAAAAGAACTCGGTCACTGCTTCCATGAGGCCTAATGCTCAAAACATGGCATAATGCCAAATGGTCTCGGTCCTTGCTTCCATAAGACCCAACACTCAGAAGGTGCTTTTACGTGCCACAGGCATATAAATAATATATATATAGGAGGGGCTATGTGAGTGTCTTTGAGCATGCATATAGAGAATATAAATGAGGCACATTAACCCATTTTACATACAAGTTATGTGCACACACGCAAACACATACACACACACCATATATATATATATATATATATATATATATATATATATATATATATATATATATACTAGCAGAGGCACCCGGCGTTGCTTGGAAATGAAATTGTTCTTTATGTATTGGAAGATAAAGGCAAAATATATTGTATTGAAATTTGTTATTCTAAATTCAATTTATTCTTCGACTAGGAAATCAATTCTGAATTCATAATACAACAATAATAATAATAATAATAATAATAATAATAATAATAATAAACGAAAAATTTGATCATATGCACAGCGTTGTTCTGGAAGAAGTTTAGGTTCATGTTGATTCACAAATGCAGCCAATTCTGTGATGTCATAATTTGTCTCTCTTACAATATCTCTTGAAGCTAAATCACTAATTTCACGGTTTGTTTTTGGCAGTCCAAAGCCAGACACTTGAAAATTTTGCCTCCCATGACCAAAACTTGATTCTCAATTTCAATCAGTGCTCGGTTAAAAATTGTTTCGGAGAGCTGAATATTGATATCTGGGTTTGCCTACTGAACTGCATACTTTAAGTCCTCAGCCATGTCCTCACGATGTTTCATCCAAAGCTGTAGGGGACTGCCAAGTTGAGACATGTTCAGTATAAGTGCAAAAAAGGTGTCAGCCCGTTTCCTCTTGTGCCATTTATTGTTTCTCCGGGTGTAATACTTGAGTAATTGTAGATAAAGAAGTTTTCTTGCATTTTCATCTACTTGACACAACTTAAAAAAGACAGTAAGAGTAGTTTCTTTTGGAGAAAGTGCTTGTTGCAAGGCTGTTTGTTTTGTAAAGATAACCTTGTGGCCATTCTCTAGATGGACACTCAGATGAAGGATGACTGGGTGCCTCTCATGAATGGGAAAATTGAAGATGCGCAAAAAAGCCGCACTGGTACTGATGTATCTTCTTCTGTCATACTGTGCATCCTTGTTATTTTTATTTATCCGCCCAAAATTTCGGGCTTTGCGCCTAGAATAGAAAAGAATATTTGTAACATTTCTGCTCCTTTGCTTTCTTTTTCTCTTTTTTATCAGTTTATTGCTATATTTTTATTAAACAGTATATTACTTGTTCCACTCATAAATGAAAGGGCAGAATACTGGGAATAATTGTTTCTGATTTATGTACAAGATCCACATTTCTAAGAGGTGCAAAGTACCTAGTCCACTTAGTATATCATTCTATACAACTTCGTTAAGATCGCTTCGCCTTCAAGCTCTATTATACAGGGTGGTCCAAAAGTAGGTTTACAGTTATTCAGCTATCTCTTTTGCATTCATATATTAACAGTTTAGATCTTAATTATAAAAAAATATGAAACCATTATTGTATGCTAATTTAGTTAATTGTAAGATATAAATTAAATATAATAAAATGTTTTTAAAAAAATTTAAAGTGCCTATGTGATAATTGTAAACTTACTTTTGGGCCACCCTTTATATAAAAAAAAGGCCGCTTTATTACACATGTACTTGTCTGTGGATACATCGGAAATGTATCTATTGATATTGTTGCCTGTGATGTGTTGCATAACTGAGCCGGATAGTTAGAGTCTTTATTAATGTGTATAGTTTGTTCATTGGCCTCTAGTGTAGAGAGTACTTCCCTGTTTGCGTTCCATATTATGTCCCCAAAATTTACTATTTTCATTTGTATATCACTAGCGTGACTGGAAGGGAGAGAAGGGGGTACTTTTATGGGGGGTGGCACCACTTTCGGGTTTGCTGTAGGCAATAAGTATTTTTATGGAGACCCGTAGGCGACAAACTAAAGGGCCACCCCAGGCGGCACACACTCTCGCTACACTGGTGCTGTGCATCTATTGTACTTGAATTAAAATATCTGAATAAACCAATTATTGTTTTCCTAAGTTTGTCCATCCTGTCCGTTCATAGTGTAGTGAGTCCGTTGTCTTGTTATATGCCTTTGTTCGAGCCTTTTACTCTATTTTTCATTATGTGTAGACTAAATATGTCGGTAGGATCTGATGTTTGCACATCAAAGAATCACAAATATACATCAATAACCTTGTTTCCATGTCTTTTTGTTGAATCACGAAAAATTATAGCAAAATAACAATGACTTCCTTGTGTTTACTATTTTGTTGATGTGATGGCGATGTGGAAATTTACCGAATTAAAGACTTTGCAGAAGAAGGCTCCGAGAAATGGATCAGTAAAACTTCAAGATATTTAACTGAATGAATCTGCATGATTTTGCCTTCGATACTATTAAATTACTTGATGGCTGCACTTAGAATTCTATTTGTATAAACTTTGTAACTAACCTAATTCTTGTATTTATCAAATCTAATGTTTTTTTTTTCTTTTTTGCAGACTATGTCCAGTTTATTAACTATATGGCCAAATAGTATACGTTTGAGTATCTCCATAACATTACCTTAAACATTAAATACGACTTACGTACACGAAGATGTTCAATCCGGTCGTTAATTTTTAACTCTGTGACTAAGTCATTATAATTACTGTTACATGTGTTTTGGTTAGTTCTCTTATCTGTCTTCTTTATAGTGTCTAGTTATACTTTGCTGTTAGTATTTAAATCAAGATCACACGATTTTTAGTCGTATTTGCCTAAGTTGTTAGAATTGATAGAGTCTAAAATACAATTTTAGCTCGTTTTGAAAATTATCAGTAGATTGCTGTCGAATCTCGCTTTTTTAATACTCGTGATTGAGTCCACTTTAAATCTTTTCATGTCATTCATTTGCGTTGATATCTGTGAGTTTTGAAATCGAACTTGCTATCTGGCGGTGAGATCGACATATGTTTGTCGAAAAAAGATAACTTTCCAATTCATTTTCTCAACTTTCAATCTTCTCAGTTAATCTCTTAATGTAGATTTCTCTCAGTGGTATAGCAATAGTAACAAGCGGGAGAAAATTTATTCAATAAATATCTTTAAAGCATAATTATTTTATTGACTGCTGACATAAAGCTGTTATTTGTGGATTTATACATGTAATAACGCAGCATCTATGGTGGAACAAATGAACAATAGATATATGTACAAGATGGTAAAAAACAAAAACGCATACGTTGTTCTTGCCACCATACGAGTTCTGACGCCACTTTAGCGTGCGGTCTACCGCAGTATCCTACTTTAGCGTGTGGTCTACCGCAAAATCCTGTCTACGCTGTGAAATTACTAGTAGCGTGCGGTCTACCTTTTCTTACCCTTTTAAACTGAGTTAATTTTAACCATTACAATGTTGTTAGAGGATTTCCAAAGACGTATAATTTTTACAGAGGAAACAGCAATTGCATTTTTACAAGAAAACAATCTTTTGGATACATCATTATAAGCAGACTCTTGTTATCGATGTGGTAGTGTCATGCAAGGAAAACGAAAATGTGACAGAAGTGGAGAATACCGGCCTATATTTCGTTGTCCTCGAAAAGAGTGTCAAATTTCGCGTTCTATTCGGAAAGGTAACCGTTATTTTATTTTTTTTTTCATTATACGGACATCAACAAGTTATTAATAAATCATTATTCAATATTATTCAATTTGTCTTTATTATCCTGCAGTATAAAGTTATTATTGGAGGTAGATAACAGGCTAAAGTGTAAAAGGATAAGAAAAGGTATACCGCACGCTAACGTAGGATATTGCAGTAGATGGCTCGCTGAAGTAGCACCCGAGTTCTCACTTTGCTAATTCATGCAACAGATTGTAGTTTGATAAAGACCAAAAAGCATGAGATAAGGGTAAATCCCAGTTTACCATCAAATGCATAAGTCCCCGGATGCATAACCAGGTGACTCCAAATGTACATCAAACACACGTGCACATACATGGTGGTGGTGGTGGTGGTGATGATGATGATGACGATGACGATGACGATGACGATGATGGTGGTGGTGGTGGTGGTGGTGGTGGTGGTGGTGGTGATGATGATAAAGCTCAAAGAATACGAAGATTTGAGAAGTGAAACAAGTTTTACAAGCTGTTCACATCCAATACGAAAACATTTCACGTCGAAAATAAACATGGAAAAAGTTGGAAACTTTTGGTAAAATATACGAAGTGATGAAAAAACATTGCAATGAAAATGCAGATTGGATTAGACGCACAGAAGAATCCTACCGAAATCTACCAGATCAAGCATGTGAAGACATCACAATAGCAGACCTAAGGATGACACTCACGAAGGCTCATAAGTGGAAATCCTCTGGTAAAGATAGGGAAGGGGTGCAAATTTCTGGCTCGCATCGCTCCTATGCGCACATGAAAAGTTAGTTCAGTTATTCAATGAAATTATGGGAGATCCTAAGAAAACACCTGATTGGTTAGCAAGTGGTACTACTTACCTTCTTCCAAAGAATAATGAAACCAAATTTCCCCAAAACTATTGGCCCACAACCTGCGTGTCTACCACATAAAATTTTAACATCCATCCTCGTAGAAAAAATCATACGCATTTATGGAACTAAACAATAATTTCTCCACTGAACAAAAATGGTGACGACGAGGCTCGTATAGAAGCAAAGATCAATTTCTAATCAATTGTATGATTCTTGAGAATTTCATAACAAACGCAAAAATCTCTGGTCTGCATGGATTGATTATAAAGAAAACGCCTTTGACAGCATACCGCATTCATAGATCTTGAAATCGCTGGATATCTTCAAAATTTCTTTTGTAATTTCAAACTTCCTGAAGCGCACGTCACTGTGAAATACGAATCTCCAATCATACTACTCTAATGGAGTGCTGACTTCAAACAAAATTAATATCAACTGCGGCGTTTTTCAGAGTGACTCTCTTTCACCTCTAATTTTTTGCATAGTCCTAATACCCTTTTCAAGTGATCTTAACAGAACAGGAGATGGGTATAAAATTTTATGAGTGACTTAAAACTTTATTGCCAAAGACATGAGTTAAATGCACATAACAAAGTGTTAGCCATAAATTCCTTAGCGATTCCAGTTATTTATAGTTTCAATGTGTTGAACTGGAATGTCAGCGAAAGAAAATCCATAAGCTGCTGACTTGCAATAAGATCCATCACCTAAAAGCAGGCGCAAATTGTCTTTACCTACCCAGACCCATTGGAGGTTGAGGCTTGATCCAATTTAAAATCTCTGACAAAACCAAATATCTGACTGGCCAAATATCTTGAAACATCTAGCGACTGAATGCTAAAACTCATTGAAAACCACAAGAGACATAAGAAACTTCATTCTGTTATGAAGGAGAATAAAAATGTTGCTAGTGAGTTCATACATAATAACCAGGCTGAACAGCATGATGGAAGTGCAGCAACTGTTGTTGCAAAGAAGGTGAAATCAATGGCAAAGGCAAAGGCTTGTGAACAATTGGCTAATAGGTAGGAACAAAAACCTTTGCATTGCAAATATGTAGCCCGTAGCAAACAAGTTGATGTAGATCAAAAGCACATGCATCAGTAGTTACAGAGCTCAGGCCTAAAAGCAGAGACGAAGGCTTTATCTCAGCTGCTCAAGATCAGAGCTTATTGATCCGTAACTACCAAGCCAATGTGACGAAAAATAGAGCAGACCCACAATGCCGCTACTACAATGATGAGATTGAAACAGTGGTTCATCTAATTTCTGGGTGTAAAGTTTGGCACCTATAGAGTATAAATCAAGACGTGACAGAGTTTGCTAATATCTACCCTGGTTAATACGTTGGCATTATAAAATCAAAACTGCTGACAAATAGTATAAGCACCACCCTGAGGCTGTAACTGAGGGAGAAAATGTAATGATTCTTTGGGACTTTCCGGTACATACAGATCGGACCACCAAAGCTAATAAACCAGATATTGTTGTGAAAGATCAAAACAATAAAATCTGTTTACTGATTGACATGAGCATACCCTATGACCATAGTATCTCGGCAAAAGAATTTGATAAGCGCAGAAAATATAAAGATTTGCTGATTGAAATCGTAAAATGTGACATCTCAAGACGTTACAATACCATTGATTGTAGGAGCACATGGAATGATCAAAAAAGGAACTGAAAATTATTTGAGAATGATCCCTGGCTTATTATTCATGCAAGAAGTGCAAAAGATTGTTTTAACTGGTACGTCACACATATTGAGAAGAGCATTGTCACTGTGAATTTTTTTCCCTCTTTATTTTCTTTGTTTTCTTTTTTCATTTTTTCATTCTTTTTTATATTTTCATCTTTCTTTTTCACTCCTTCTTTCTTCCTCTATTTTCTATCACAGAGCTTTGTAAATGAACAATCTGGTGTGTTTATTTTAACGGTCTACCAATGTACACAGTGAGTTCTTTTGCCCTAGGTGTCGCGAAGACACACGGAAAGAAATTGAAACAAAATTGACAGAAAAGGATAATGATAATAACAATATTAATAATAATAATAATAATAATAATAACAGCAGTAACGATAACAATAAAATCAATAGAAAACACAATAACAGTAATAGTAATAATAACAATAGTAATAATAAATACAAATGATAGAAATAAAATAATAGAATCACACCTTCAAGAAGAAAATTCTTGTCGGTGATCAGCATTGCAATGAGAAAGAAGAAAGAACAAAACAGAAGATAGAAAAAGACAGGGATGGTTGATTTATGGCTTTCAAGGCATTCAGAGTGACACAACTTAGCAGACAGTGGGTCTGCTAATGTCTAAAACTTTTGGATTACACACACATGCACACACACACACGCACACACACACACACACACACACACACGTAATCATTATCAGTTAGTTGTCCATAAGCCAGAAAAAACATGCTCTCAAAATAAGTAATAGAGCGAATATAGTTTTTTAAACCTTCAAGTAATGTTTACTAATTCTGGTATAAAACTCTGTAGAATTTTATTGTTGATTTTGTGCTGATATTGTCATTATTCATGCTGACATTGCAATATTGACTATTCTTATAAGGCTACGAGTTAGCAGAATCCTTCTTAGTATGCCAGGCAAAATGCTTAGCTGCACTTTGCCCGTCTTTACGTTCTGAGTTCATATTCCTCGTTTTCTATGTTTTCGTTTTTATATTTTCGTTTCTCATTGTGTTTAACGTTTTTTTGATGTCCTCTATCCATATATGCATGTATATATACATATAGATGTAGGTATATACATATATGTATATATATATATGCATATATTTATATATTATTTATATTATTATATGATCGAACGCCACGCATCCTTTTCCAAGTAAGTTTTATCTTAATAATTACGATGCGCAGTCTTCTACTAACTCTTCTTTGTCTATCTCTCTCCCTCTCTTGTTCTTCATCCTTTCTGTATTTCTCTCTCATCCTTTCCCTATTCTTTTCTCCCTTTCACCGTTCCCACTCTCTCGTCGCTGACACGTGACGAAGAAAGGGGATCTATGTTTCTCTCCATTTCCTTCCTAAAGAAAAGTCGTGCCTCACTTGTCTCCTTCGTGGCTCGTCTACCTAGCGTTCATAATAATTTTTCTATCGTCTTGGCTCAACAACCCTCACCGTTTGTTTTTACAGTCTTGTTCTCACTGTCCTGTTCTTGTTAACACTTTCACCCACCGCAAAAAATCCCAAATTTTATTTAATTTGCTTTGCAGGAAGGACTGTTTCAACAAAGTCGCGTCTTGTCCTTGCCTTCCAAACGTGGAGTAGATGAAACAGGGACAACTGACGAAGGGGTACACTCTTTATGTTGCATGTCTCATTTCTCTGCTTCTTTTTCGTTGTTCGAAAAAAGCTCGTTTTCTATGTTTTCGTTTCTCATTGTGTTTAACGATTTTTGATGTCCTGTACCCATATATGCGTATATATGTATATGTACATATACATATAGATGTAGGTATGTACATATATGTATGGATATATGCATATATTTATATTATATATATATATATATATATATATATATATATATATAAGAGCAGGAGTGGCTGTGTGGTAAGTAGCTTGCCTTACCAACCACATGGTTTCTGGTTCAGTCACACTGTGTGGCACCTTGGGCAAGTGTCTTCTACTATAGCCTCGGGCTGACCAAAGCCTTGTGAGTGGATTTTGTAGACGGAAACTGAAAGAAGCCCATCGTATATGTGTGTGCGTGTGTGTATGTATGTGTGTGGATGTATATGTTTGTGCGTCTGTTTCTTCCCCCCTTCAAAATCGCTTGTCAACCGATGCTGGTGTGTTTACGTCCACGTGATTTAGCGGTTCGGCCAGAGAGGCCGATAGAATAAGTACTAGGCTTACAAAGAATAAGTCCCGGGGTCGATTTGTTCGATTAAAGACGGTGCTCCAGCATGACCACAGTAAAATGACTGAAACAAATAAAAGAATAACAGAATAAGGAATATATATGGCTGGCCAAAAGTCACTCGACTGTAAATCAAAATTCCATTAATACTTAATATTCAATTTTATTTATTTATTCCAATTATGAATGTTTAATAATTG
>NC_142935.1:46430073-46432573 GCF_046866305.1 Octopus bimaculoides | reverse complement strand
TTATTAATATTATTATTATTATTATTGCTATTACTATTATTATTATTATTATTATTATTATTATCATCATCATTGTTATCATCATCATCATCGTCATCATCATAGAATAACATTTTCAACATAGATCAACCCTACAATTAACCTTTCAGTCAATAAAAACCACCCAACCCCACTACTACTACTACTACTGTTACAACCACCACCACTATTACCACCACCATCACCATCTCCATCACTACTACCATAACTATTATCACAGACGTTATGCTTTGATGTTAGAGACATCAAAGGTTTTGCCAGTTTCTTTAAATGTCTTCACAGTTTGGCTACTCCACGGTGTGTTGCCAACATTTCTACTGTAATATTGCTATCCTCCTCAGCATACACACACATATAGATATATATATATATTCTCTCCCCCCTCTCTCTCTCCGCCCTTCCCCCATTCACTCTCGCTCTCTCACTCTCATCATTGATAGCCATTAAACACTGCTCTGTCTTTGTGCTTAGTTCTTTTGTCAAAGACCAGTTTTGCAAGAATGGGTTTACTTTACTCTCCTCCCAGCCTCACAATTTTTCCCCACCACTGACCACATATATAAAATGCTAGTTTTTGGACAATCTGCCAGGTTAATTTATCATATCCATAACCCATATCACTCACAGATCTATTAGAATTTTAGGATTGGTACTGAAGCTCATTTTCCTGTTATTCCTTGCTGAATTCATTACAACATATCTATCTACACACCACTAATTTCATTCATATTAAAATGCAGCTAAATATTTTAATGTTTTCTTTTGTTTTACTTTTATATATATATATATATATATATATATATATACTGGTGGCGGGGTGGGATTTTCTTTTCTTTTGTGATGTTTTATAGTTAGTAATCAGAGACCTACATTTTATTTCCCAATGAATTAAACATAATACCACATTTATTCATCTATATATCCTAGGCCACATACATTTACATTGAATATTAAACACAGCAACAACCACTTATTATGAACCTTCGTCACAACCCCACCTATTCCAAAATATTGCAGCACAACTACTCTGCATTTTATATATGCTCAACATAGCCACACCTCCATTGAATAAATTAGGGCAATGACAACCTTCTTGCAACCTATCCACTCTCACTTTCTCTTTATACAATTAACAGCTACTTTTTAAATATACCCAGTGTACTCAACCTACTTTCACAAGATAATCTCGCCTTTTTCCCATACACTCACAATACCACACCTACTTTCAAATTTGCACATATAACCACACACACTTTCTTTCATGCATTCAGTATACCACACCCACTTATCTTTGGTATTTATAGACTGCAACTTCAGTTATGTTCAAAAGTCTAGCCTACTTTCCCTGTGCATTCACTTATGCCCCATGCATAACTAACTCACGTATATGGTGTGGAGTCAAGAATCATTTACAACATAATGTTGGTTTCAAATTTTGGCACAAGGTCCACAAGTTCTGGGGAAAGGGTAAGTCAATTACATGGAGCCTCAGTGTTCAATCGGTAATTATGTTATCAACCTTGAAAGGCAAAGTCGACCTCAATAGAATTTGAACTCAGAATGTAAAAACAGACAAAATGCATTTAAGCATTTTACCTGGTGTGATAATGATTCTGCCAGCTTGCTGCCTTAATTTATGATACAATATTAGCAATTTAAATGAAGCCAATTTAAATACAGCTCCATCCACCATATGTCAAACACTCCTCAAAATTACATTATTGATTTATGTTTCAAAGACTTAGGGAAGGGCAAAATCGATTAAATTGTCTCTTGTACTTGACTTGCACTTTATTTTATTAACTCCCTAAGGATGAAATATGAAGCTGACCGCCCCACCCCCATTGAGATTTGAACTCAGAATGTTAAGGACTGTAGCTATATACTGGGGTCAATGAAATGAATATTAGTTGACTACTGGGATCAATCTAATTGATAACATATGCACATCCTACATATTTGAACCATGTGTCAATGCAAAAAGTCAGTTTTATAGTACATACTAGCAGCAAAACCCGGTTTCACCCGGTCGGTTTGGATGATGTGGCTGTAAAACCTGCTCTGTGTAAGCATTCGACTTGTTTGGGCACGCTTACGTTAAAAAACAATTTTAGAATGACATTTTTTTTCTGTCAAAACGCTAAAAATAACTGACCAACAAAAAAACAACCAAAATTCAACCAAATCAAAAAAATAAACTCAAATACTAAAGGAACAAAGATGAACCATCCCACTTTCATTGTGCGCACGCGCACACACACAAACACACACACATTACATACCCTCCTTTTACACACATACACATATATTCACACAGTTGAAACGCTCACAAGAGTATTATTATAGTAGATTATCTCGGTAACCATTGGAGCTATGAAAAAATTGCAAAGCCCTGCATCACCACCGGATCATTCTACATATATGTGTAATTTTTCGTGCAATTCCACCCAGCCGTTTCACC
>NC_142935.1:46422573-46425073 GCF_046866305.1 Octopus bimaculoides | reverse complement strand
CAGGGTGGTGCACAATTTCTATGCTTTTGTGTCATCCACACATTGCAAATGGAGACTTTACATTTCCTTCATCATTCTAGAAGAATTTTTCGTTTATATAATTTTAAACATGTTTCTTGAATATAACACAGTCATTAAATAAGACATATATAAGGTGTGGGTTATGTATGCTGAGGAAGGAGGTATAATAAGATGGTGTGCACTCCCCTCATAAATGCTAAAGTACTATAAGCATTTTTTGTAAGATTATGCCAACAGACTATAATAGTTTAACATGTCGACATAGTCTATTGACAAAAGACATGAACGGCCATGAAAACAAAAGTTTCCCCGACATACGCCAACTTAGTCATGTGATACCATGAGCTGAAAATATACGAAAAATTCTCAAAATTATTTCGACGTTAATTCAGCAGTTAATAGTCTAGGAGAGGTTTCTAGATCCTTGTTTCATTTTTGGGAGAGAAAAACTGACAGATTGAAGCGATTCCAAAATTTAATAAACACAAGTCTTGACATAAGTCTTGATATTCAATTCAACATCGAATTCAATAACTAAAACTCCACTTCCTAGCCATTCTAACAGCAAAAGAAATACAATACTAGGAGCTGTCATATATTTTAAACTCATTGACTTACAAAAATACCTCCATTTTACATCATGTCATTTGAA
This sequence comes from Octopus bimaculoides, assembly GCF_046866305.1. Taxonomy (NCBI): domain Eukaryota; kingdom Metazoa; phylum Mollusca; class Cephalopoda; order Octopoda; family Octopodidae; genus Octopus; species Octopus bimaculoides. Next base: position 46,424,400 of record NC_142935.1, on the reverse strand, counting down.
GCACGCCGTCAAAGCCTGAGAAAGAGACCGAAGACTAGATGAAATGAAAAAATACTTATCATGAGAAAATACCCCATAAAGTTGACTGACCTTGGAATTAAGAATGTCAAAGAAATTAACATCTAAAAGTTTCAAACAGCAAAATACAAAAAATAAAGAAACAAAAAGAAAACTTGCTACTTCAATCTTTAACCCAAAGAGCACCGAAATTTTCGTCAACATATTTATAAACCTATCAATATCATTACAGGACAAAAAAGTCTTGGGAAAATATCTAAAAAGCAAGAAGCAAACGAATCACTAAAAAGGATATTGACCGACACAAAATTACATCCACAAATGATACATCCTAAAGTCAGTAAATGCAACCAGCCAGACTGTGGAACATATAGCTACCTATTGAAGGGTCCCAAATTTATCTTCTAAAAGGGTCCTACCTTCAAAATTAAAAACAATTTCTGTAACAACTTGGACAACCTAATATACATTATAACTTTTAAAGGTTGCCAAGAACACTACATCAGAAAAGCACGTGCGATACTCAGAAAAAATGACAGTACATCGCCAGCAAATCTGAGAACCATACACAAGAAAAATAACCCTGAATGAACATATAAGAAATTGGTCTTACCGAACTATTCAGTCTTCCAAATCTAGCACTGCGGTAACTCAACAATGCACCAGTAACAAAGCAAAAGAGAAATATACTTTATTAAAAAATACAAACTGAAACTTAATGTATTACACTTTAATTAGCTCACACCACTAACTATATACACATAACGTTCTTCCAGTTGATAACAATAATACAAAATTTTATTAAGTGGTAAGAATTTTCTGATTGGTAATGAACTGAAATATATTTGTTCATGTGTTTATATGAATGTTTTCTTGTGTATTGTTTTGTGAATATATGTATGCTGACACACCAAGGTGTCTGTATGTATGCATATACAAATGTATATATGTATATGTATAGCCATAGGTGTGGCTGTATGGTAAGAAGCTTGCTTCTCAACCACATGGTTCCAGGTTAAGTCCCACCGCATGGCATCTTGGAGCAAGTGTCTTCTGCTATAGCCTTGGGCCTACCAAAGCCTAGAGAGTGGTTTTGTAAGGAACAGACTACGCTAATGAGCTTGCAGATATATACATTCGTAAATATTAACAAGAGAAACCATTGGTACGTAGGTAATCGTTTTTTATTTCGTATATTTTCATTTGTCTTGCTTAATTTTACGTTCTGGCATTTTGCTGAAATTTTTCTTGAGAACACACTCTTCGTGGTAAGGCGATTTGACGTCTATCTTTAGTATATTAGGAGTCCACCTTGGTGGTCATTCCTCTTCATTTTGTATATATATTTATATATGTATGTATGTATGTTTGTATGCATTATATATGCATGCATGCATGTATGTATGCATCTATGTATGTATTTATGTGTGCGTGTTTTTGGGTCTGTGTTTGTCCCCCACCATCACAACTTAACAACTGGTGTTGGTGTGTTTATGTTTCCGTAACTTAGCGTTTCAGCAAAAGAGACCAATAGAATAAGTACTTGGCTTAAGAAAATAAATCCTGGAGTCAATTTGTTCAACTAAAACGCTTCAAGGTGGATCACCAGCATGGCCACAGTCTAACAACTGAAATGAGTAAAGAAGAAAAAGAAAATACATACACGTGAGTGTGTATATGATGTGTGTGCAGCTATATAAACATTACGTGATAATATATGAGGACTGAAACAGAGGTATACACTCAAGATAGGTTTACTGGATCATTACACTGGATTTGGATTGGCTAAATAAACAGCAACCTCACCAA